>NC_081180.1:69100374-69190700 GCF_029867415.1 Vicia villosa | reverse complement strand
AATTGGGCCTATTTTTTAAGCCCAAGTGTTTAATTTAGCTTGTTCCCTAAGTTAGCTTGTGTAATAAGTCTGTGTGTAAAAGCCCATTAATTTAATGTGTTAATTTTATTTTAATAGTTTACTAGTCTATCATCATTACACACTGCAAATGCTAATTATGGTGATATAGGTTATTTGTTATTTTGTAACTGTCATACCCCAAAATTTGCCTCCCACACTTCACTCACAATGAGTCAATGCTCAAGGGATGCATTAAGGAGTTCTCTCACAAAAGGTTCCTTTGAAACTAGGGTTTGGGTACTCTCCTAAGGTAATGGGATAAGTGAAGCTCCAATGAAGTCTCCCCATAGTTCATTATGCTCTAAGGTGTTTACATAACAAAGTTCAAGATTCAATTCCAAAGCTTTGCCCACTCAATGGTCCAGATGATCCATAGTCAACTGGTTTGACTTAAAAGTCAATCACAGTCAAAGCACAATCTAAAGCTCTCAATTTTGGGTCAACATCAAGTGAATTAAAGTATATCCATCATTTGATCAAAGATTAATCATGATTCCATTAATAGAAACTCAGAAATGAACAAGTGCAAAAAAGTTCAAATTAGGGTTTCTTTAGGAGAAAGTCAACCCAACTTTGACTGGGCGTAACTTTCACATGGAACATCAAAAATTCCCCACTCAAAGCCTATTTTGAAGGAAATTAGATTCTCTACAACTTTGTCTCTCACAAGCCAAGGCCAGAAATGCTTCATTTGAGAGGTATGATGCAAAAGATTATAGGTCATTTTCAGGCATCCTTCAAAAGTAGTTTTTTGTCAAAGAAGATATGATCAAGATAAAAGCTCCAAATGAAAAATATGTTCTAAAGTGGCTCATAGAGGACATCTTGAGGTTTCCAAAAAGTCTTAGAACTCCCTCATAGCTCAAAAATTGAGTGAGATATGCTTGATCAAAGTTGAGCAATTTTTGGAGACCAAATGTGAAATAACAGGGGGTCAAAATTGAATTTCTTGCAAATGGGCCCATTCTTTTATGATTTAAACTTGGTCCACAAGTCATCCATGCCTTCAAAATGATTTTCCACGAAATATAAGTTTTTATGGATTTTTATATGATTTTATTCATTTAAATAATGTTTTAAAATTGTATAAATCAAAGAAAATCAAATATTATGGTAAAAAGTGCATATTGATCAATTCCAATCAGTATTAATGACAAGATTCGATGCAATTTTCGTGCATAAGTGATTGGAAAATATTGGCACAAAATTGGACAAGAATAGCAAGTTTCCAATCAAGTTTTAAATCAAATTTCTCAAGGTTGCAAGATTGGATTCAAAGAGATTTTTGACTATTTTCATTAACCTAATTCACTGCCTATAAATACCAAACACATGCCATACGAATAGGGGTCGGGAATTCTGTTCAGAAGTGCACGCATAAGAACAAGAAATTTGCCAAGAAATTGAGGATTCGGATTTGGAGAATTAAGCATTGGCAAGAAGAATTAAGGAGTGCAAAACGTTCCTCAAGTGATTCTGAACGTGTCTGGATCCTTGCTCTGCTTCAACACCCCCAGAATTACCTCATATTTGTCAAGGTAAGTCGTTTCAAAAATCTCTTCGATCTGGACAATACATGCATCTTCATTGGAATCTAATTGCATATTCTTGTTTGGTTCAATGTTCTGATTGTTTCTGGACTGTTTTTGTGGAGTTTGCGTGCCTTAATCGTATTTTGCCATTAATGTCCGATTTGAGCTTTTTAGGGTTTAATTAGGGGTTTTACGTTAGAAGTAAAATTAGGACAAATTGAGGGCATAGGCGTGTTCGCATGGTTGAGACGAGTAGGTCTGGAGGGGTGCGAAATATTTATATGTGGGGAGGAGCTAATCGCTATTTTGCAGGTTTAATCGCTACGAATGATTTTGTAGCAAAATCGTAGCAAACGTTTTCAGGAATTCAGGTAAGCTTGGGGAAGACGATGATGTGTCTCTACGACATTGGTGGGTTCAAATTTGGGCGCGCGTTTTTAGTGTGTGTCGTTACGTTTTGTGTATATTATATAGCGTGCGTTCCTTTAACAGAATTGTGTGTTGGTTGAGATTGTGAGTGCGCGCGTGGTTGTCCCAAGGGTCCAGGGTTCGATCCCTGGCCCTTTCTATTATTTTTCTAAATTTCTAATCTTAATCCTATGCACTACCATTCAAGTAGAGCATCATGTGCCCTCAGATCTAAGCCTTAGAATCTCCCCCCAGTTTAGATCCAACGTATCCAGAACTTGTGACTATACCATAGACCCTAATAGTAATCACATGGAAACATAACCCTAATAACTTTAATATTTTTAATCTATTTATTTGTTTTAATTAAAAAAGCTTTTAACATTTATTAATATAGTAATAATTATTTTTTAAATAAATTAATATATGATATTAATATTAAAATCATAATTTATTGTTCGTGCCGATTAAATCGATTAATCGCTATGGTCAATAATAATTTTAATTAAAATGTTATTTAATTAAAGTATAAATAAGTTTTATTTAGTTAAACGGTTTCAACCATTCTTATTGGTTGTGATGATTAACTTATTAATTTCCTCACTTCAAATTCATTATTCTTTTTAATCGAATTAATCGATTACGAGGGGTAACGCTATAAACTAAACTATGAAATTATTAAAAATATTCTTATTCATTATTAGTGATAATCGAATCAATCGATTAAAATTGGTAGTGATACAATTTCAAATCTTTTAACAATGGTGATCGAATCTATTGATCATTGCGGTTAATAGTACAAAATTAAATCAGGGTTGTACGCCCAAACCTTAAAACACTTCCCAAACCTTTTCAAAACTACAAATCACCCAACTACGATAAGCCATTCAAAAAGCCTCTAAAAAACCATCTCAAATCAAATTTCAACTCTAAGGGCGTACAACCCTCCCCGAACTACGTAGACTCTGATCCTCCCTAAGGAGGTACGTAGGCACTTGGCAACAAGGCGAGTCCCCTTCCTCTAAATTCTAATCATGTCAATATAATTAGCCCTATTATTACTTTCTGTTACCTTTCTTTATAAACCTTGCCATAAACCCTTATCTTTGCAATGTTAGCCTTTTGGAAAGGGTTGAGGGTGCCTAATACCTTCCTTCAACCTGATTATAATAACTTACCCCGAATCTTTAAAACTGCGTAGGGTTTCCTATTCGCCCTTCAGAATAGGTGGCGACTCTAAACCTTCATTTTTAGGGCGGGTTGCTACAGTAACACTTGTAGTCTTGTTTCAAAGAGAAAGTAAGGAGTTGTAGTTTATAACCAATTTCATTGTGTTCTTCTTGCTTCCCTTATTCCCACCCTTATGGGTTTCTTACCAAGAAAAAACTTATTATATTTTGTTCTTGGCATTAATTTCACAATAAATTGGTGTGGGGAGCACAGAGAAGAATGTCGTCAACAAAGTATGAGATTGAAAAGTTCACCGGAGTGAACGATTTCGGTATGTGGCGCTTAAAGATGAAAGCCCTACTGGTTTTGCAGGTTTGCTTCGAAGCGTTGAAGGGAGCCTCACTCATGGACGTTGCTTTACCAGAGAATGAGAAAAAGATTATGGCATAGAAAGCCCACAACAACATCTTATTGATCCTTGTTGATAAGGTTTTCTGACAGGTTTCAAAATGAGACAACGACAGCGAGTTTATGGTCGAAACTCGAAATTTTATACATAACTAAATTGTTGGTCAACCTCCTCTACCTAAAGCAAGCTCTATATTCATTCAAGATGAGTGAAAAAAGTCTTGGCTGAGAAGTTAGATATGTTCAACAAGCTGATTCTTGATCTTGAAAATATGGATGTCAAGATCGATGATGAAGATCAAGCCCTGTTGCTTCAATGTTCTTTTCCCAGATCACATGCTCACTTTAAAGAAACGTTATTATGGAAGATATTCCCTGATCTTAGAAGAAGTTCAATCAACCTTGTATTCTAAGGATTTGAATGAACGAAGGAGCACAAGCCATCTTCGACTTATGAAGGCCTGTCGGTTAAGGTTAAATTCACAAAGAGAGATGGAAAGTTTGACAAGAAGAAGGGAAAAAGTAAGCAGAAGTCTTATGATGGTGATGCATCTGGTATTCAATGTTATCATTGTAAGAAGGAGGGTCATACAAGAAAAATGTATCCTGAATGCTTGAAAGATCATGGAGATAAGGATAATGGCAATGTTGCCATTGTTCAATATGATTTTGACTCATCTGATGTTCTTGTGGTTTCAAGCAGCGACTCAAGTAAAGAGTGGGTTATGGATTCAGGTTGCACTTGGCACATGACTCCAAACAAAGACTTTTTAGAGGAACTATGTGATCAAGATGGTGAATCTGTATTGTTGGGAAACAATAAAGCTTGCAAGATTCCAGGTGTTGGATCTGTGAGATTCAAGCTCCACGAGGAGTCAATAAGGTTGTTGACTAAAGTCAGGTACGTACCTGATTTAAAGAGAAATTTGATTTCTCTTACTGAATTCGATAATAAAGGATATGTTTTTTAAAGAGAGAAAGAATCATAAGAGTCATGAAGGGGTCGAAGGAAGTCTTGAGAGGCGTGAAGAAACAAGACTTGTATACTTTTGAGGCTGAAGTTGTAAGTGGTTATGCAGATGTTGCATTTACAAAATCTTTTTCAAAGACATAAATTTGGCACATGAGATTGGGCCATGTCAATGAAAGGGGTTTGGTCGAATTAGGGAAACAAAATTTGCTTGGTGGAGACAAAGTCGAAAAGCTGAAGTTTTGTGAACCCTGTATACTAGGAAAATATTATAGAGTAAAGTTCAATCAAGGCAAACAAAGAACACATGGATCCCTTAATTACATCCATGCCGATCTTTGGGGGCCTGCAAGGTGTCCATCACATTCAGGAGCAACATATTTTCTATCCATAGTTGATGATTATTACAGAAAGTTATGGATATTCATCTAGAAGACTAAGGATGAAACTTTTAAGAATTTTAAAAGTTGGAAGACTCTAGTCAAAAATCATACTGGCAGAAAGGTAAAGAGGTTGAGAGTCGACAATGGCCTTGAACTTTGCAATGAGGCATTTTATAGTTTTTGTGCAGCCTCTGGAATTGTAAGGCACGAAACTACTGCAGGTACTCCCCAACAAAATGGTTTGGCTGAAAGGTTTAAGGGAATCATTTTGGAAAGAGTTAGATACATGTTAGCTAGTGTTGGATTAAAGAAGGTGTTTTAGGCACATTCTATTTCGACATTAACATATCAGATAAATAGATGTCCTTCGACTGAGTTAGAAATGAAGACACGTGAAGAAATTTGGTCGGGACATCCACCAGATCTCGACAAACTTAGAGTATTTGGCTGTGTAGCCTATGTTCATATTAGGCAAGACAAGATCGAACCTAGAGCTCTAAGATGCATTTTCATGGGATACTTTAAAGGAGTCAAAGCGTATAGGTTATGAAGCCTAAAGCCAGGTCATGTGAGGTGTATTACAAGTCAAGATGTAGTTTTCAATGAAGCTGAAATGACTTTCGAGAAAAGTGGTGACGTTGGTCGAAGTGTAGAAATATCTGAAGAACTGGAGCAAGGAGAGATTCCTGATGAGGTAGAGCATGTCGATGCTGAACTGCGTATCTCAGATGAAATCGAAGAAGAATCACAAGAGGTTGATGATATTGAGGAAGTTGAGAAAACTATCGATGACTACCTGTTGACAAGAGATAGGCTGAGAAGAGTCATCAAACCACCTCAGACACTTGGGTATGTAGATATTATATCTTATGCCTTAATTTCTGCGAGTGAGGTTCTAAATGAAGAAATTATAGATTATAAGGAAGTTATGAGGAGTTGAAATAAGACTGAATGGCTGAAAGCCATTAATGATGAGATAAAATCTATTCATGATAATAACACTTGGGAGCTGATAAAGAAACCTAAAGGGGCCAGGTGAGTCTGATGTAAGTGGAATTTTAAGGTTAAGGAAGGAATCGAAGGAGTGATGTCGAAAAGATACAAGGCAAGATTGGCCGCAAGGGGGTTCACTCAGAAAGAAGGTGTCTACTTTTAATGACGTGTTCTCACATGTAAAGTATAGATCCATTAGAATGTTGTTAGCTATGGTGGCGAAGTTCGGCCTAGAACTTGAACAGATGAATGTGAAGACTGCTTTCTTGTATGTTGATCTAGATGAAATAATCCTAGTAAGGCCACCAGAAGGGTATGGAGAAAGAGGAAAGGAAGATTATATGTACAATCTGAATAAATATTTATATGAAATGAAACAATATCCTCGACAGTGGAATAGGAGATTCGAAAAGTTCATGGCACACATAGGTTTCATTAGAAGTCAGTTTGACCTCTGTATTTACTTTTTTGTTTTGTCAGCTTCATTGAAATTCATTTGTTATTTTGTTGCTTTATGTGGATGATATTCTCATAGCAAGCAATAATGTTGAGGACGACAACAAAAGCAACAATCTCAACAAGAACAATAACATTAAACCTTAAATATTGTAACGACAGCAAAGACAACATTAACCCTAAATATTTCAACAATAACAACAATAACATTATTGGTACAGGCATAGAGAAACTATTTATGTACCAGAAACATTTAAAAATAATCAAAGAAATTAGTTGGTTTGAGTTTCCTTCATCGAGTATCATTCGAGTTTCCTTCCTTATTTTATTACTTCGTTCAACTTAGAAGATGAAGTTTTGCTTGCTTTAATAAAGAAGATGAAGAATAGTGTTTTCAATTTTATGGAAGATGGTGTTTTGTTCGTAGGTTGGAAAGATAAATAAAGTGTTTTGTTCGCTTGAGCTCAATAAGTTTACGAGAAACACAAAAAGTGAATGAGAGCTTGCTTTGTATTTTGAAAAATAATGTTGTAACGCCCAGAATTTAATTAAATTGGTTAATTAAATTATCGAAGGATTTAAAGATTGGATACGATCGAATTTGGATTGTCGGTGTTATTTTAAGAAGCGTATTTGATTTATTAAGTAATAGTCGGATTTCTAGTCGGATGGTCGAAGAATAATATTAAGAATAATATTATTTACAAGTTGAAATTTATTATATAGTTGGAATATTATTTAAAGTGATATATTGGTTATTTTGAGTTATTAGTCTTATTGGGCCTAAATTGGTTGTGAAGAAGAGGTGTTAAAATCTAAGCCCAAATAGAATGATAAAATTAGGGTTTTAGAGATATGAAGTGTAGTGTTGTCATTTGGAGAAAACAAAGTTTGAAGAGAAGGAGGCAAGCCAAGAGGAACAAGCTTAGAGATTTCCATTGATGGTGCCCAATCGGAAGTGCAATCGGTGACCCATTGAGTTTCTTCAATTGATAAGGTAAGGGTGAGATTCTCTTCCTATAATGGGACTCATGAAACCTAGTATGTTGTGGATTAAGGGATTAGGTTATTGCATTTGAAGTGTTAAGATGTGCTAGAATTTATGAAACTATTATGTTCATGTTTTTGTTGAATTTCGAAACAATGTTGATGCTCTGCGAAATAAACATTTGTTGTTGATGTTGTGCGTATCTGGAAATGGAGGAAACAAAGGAAAATGTGGAAATGTAGGCCTTGCCGGTCGGCACCTAGAGACACGACGGTCGACACCTTGTGTATTAACGGCCGGTGCCACCTAGTTAATCCAGCCCATGACGAGCGGCAAAGGCATGTGTCCATATTCATTTCATTTCATTTCATTTGGTCTTCTGTACATTGCTACTGTTCGTGTCCATTGTTCTATTTTTTTTCATTTGTTTTGGAGACGCCAGTCTCATGTTAGAAGTGAGCCCCTTGCATACCCACTAGTTTTGCTTGTTTTTCTTGTGTACTGATTCAATGCATCCATAAGGTATATAAGTTTAAACAGTGCTATTAAGTTAAACAAAATATTTTATCAAAGAATCACATTTTGGATTTTATTAAATAACAGTAAAAATTATATAATACAAAACAGACCCGTTTGATCGAAATAGCTGAATTAAGCGGTATAATTAGTTGTCCGGAATTGGATGAAAATTTACGTGGTAGCTAATTTTAATTAGTACATTAACGTGGTGGTGTTATTTTGTCGAAATTTTGATATTAATCGGTCGATTAAATTAATGGTTGAATTAATTTTCAATAAGCCTATTTAATTGGAAAATGCTTAGATTAATTATTCGGTTTATCGGTAAATAACGGTATCTTGAGAATTTAACCGAATGAATCGAATAACCGGTAAAGAATAGAATTGTATCCGAACTAACCGGTTGATCTATGTTTTTGTAACTTGGGAGTATAACCCGGGAATTAGTAAAGTCGTGAATATTAAGGATTTAACCAGAAATTAGATAACCGGTAGTGACATAGGATATATCTGATTAATTTGAGAATATTAGGTGAATGATTTTGGTTAGTTGATAGTGGATTAGTGAGTTAATAAATCGAATAATTTATAGAGAATGATGAGACTAATGTGAATTGACTTAATGTGTTGATTTGTTGTGATATACCGAAACATGATGATGACGCTGTGATGACTTTGTTAATATTTGAAGTTATATGTTTGTCGTGATATATCGAAGCATGATGATATCGTGTTGATTTGGTTACTATGTGACGATGAAAGATTATTTGTGACGTTGAACTACCTCTAATAATTGGTAATTATCAGTTATGTAGGCGTGTGCCTCGCAGTGACGTGTGATTGTGATGAGTATGTTGCATATGTCTTGTTTGTCGAGTCACATTGCATATGCATACTCTGTGATGGTCTGGATTGACAAATTAGTGACGAAGGCTTAAGCCTTGTGCCTCAAAATTGGGCAATTGGTGACGGGGGATGAAGCTCCGATTGGTACCACATGCATATACATGAGTCATGTCCCATGTGTCTTATGTGATTCATAGTTGTGACGTTTTTTGAATATATCGTGATTGTATTTTTTGACTTGTTAAATGATGGAAGTATGTGAAGATGTGAATTGATGATTTTATGAATAGTATGATGATATCAATAATTGTGAATGCGATTAACTAAATATGTCTTGTGTGACTTATATGTGATGTATCGTGAATTAGCTTGCAAAGTAAATGAATGATATTTATATGTATTTGATGTGAATATGATTTATGGTGACTTGTTGTGAGATGTAAAGTATGTGAGATTTGTGAATTAGTGAAAGCATGAAGTGTATAGCAATATTAATACTTACGATGTGATGACTATATATGTCTGGATCCTAATATACAACTTATCATGCGCACACTTATATGATTTGATATCTCACCCGTTTCTTTTGTTCCCCGTTGCTTTTATATTGGTAACGTGCAGGTTTTCGAGTATGAAGATTTAGTTTCCGTTTATCGAGTCGGTTGTCGCTCTGATACGTAGCACTCGGGGGGATGATTTATGATGTTTATGATGTTGTTATTTATTGTTTTAACTTAGCTGAATGTGACGTTGTTGATTTGAAGATTGAGAACTATGATTCCGCCATGTTCCAATAAAATGAATTATTCTGTTTTGAATAGTATTATGTGCTATGTATCCGCTAAATGCGATTAAGTGATTTGTTTTGAAATGAATATATGTGACGCCTCATTCGTTTGTTGAGAAATTTTGAAACTCTGATTCTTGCATATATTTGCCGGGTAAAAATGGGGTGTTACAAATGTTGCTGGGAGTTTTCCTCTCAATTGACATTAACAACCGAGAAAAGGTGAATGTTAACATGGTGAACTAAATATTTTGGTCCATCATGATGAACTATTAAAATACCTACTATAATAGGTTAACAAGTTTTGTAACAATTATACAATTATTCAATTGATTCTTTAATTACATTTGTACTTTTATGATTTATATAAAAAAAATTACAAAATTATCCACTAGCTTATATAAATATTTAAATATAAATAAAAGGCTTAAATGCACTTTTAGTCCCCCTATTTTGGTGTTTTTAACTTTTTGGTCCCCAAACTAAAAAAGCCAAGTTTCAGGTCCCCCATTTTCATTTTTGGTGAATATTTGAAGGTCCCCCATCACTTAAGTGCAATTTTAATGACATGGCAAGTAATATTTGGTCCAGTCACTTGCCACATCACTATTTTTATTTTAATTTCATTTTTTAATTATTAACTTAATATTTAATATTTTCATAAAACATTTTATGTATTTATTGTATGGAATAAATTGAACCTTTAATATTGGGTTGTCTTCTTCATTCATCACAACGCAAGAGTTGCAGAACTAGGGCAAAAGCTCCATCTTCATCCTTCAACGCAGGAAGTGTTCTTCTTCAATTTAAGTCTTCGCCCTTTCTTCTTCTCTCGTTTCGTTTTTCAGAGATGTCTCAATGCACGATGGCGAGTAGTATCGGGGCTACACGTTCATGTCAGTTTCGAAGCCAGTGCAGGTGTGGGCTTGAAGCTCCATTGATGACCTCATGGACTGATTCGAACCCAGGCAGACGTTTTTTTGGGTTTGGGATGTACAAGGTAACGTTACTTTCACTGTAGCTGAAAGTGTACAGTTTCACCTCATGTGTAGCAGCAAAATTAATTTGTGATTCTATATATGTTTGGTTTGCAGGTACAGGGCCATAAAAGGTGTAGCCACTTTGTTTGGTACGACGATGAACTCTCATCAAGGGCCAAGGAAATTATTTATTCCCTGCAGAAAAAATTGGAGCATGAAAGGGCTAGATTGGATGAAGCTAATACAAAAGTAGCAGAAGTGAAGACGAAGTTGAATGCAATGAACTTATTGATGAAATTCTCAGTTTCCATGACATTAGTTATGGCAGTAGGACTTGTGATGCTTAATGTAATGAAGTAGGGCTTATGTGATTTTAGGGCATTTGTGTTGTTAGTTCAGTTTCTTTGCAGCCTTGTTCTTTGATGTCAATTGTAATGGATGTTGTCCCATTTGAAATCTAATGTAAACTTGTGTTTTGAATTGAAATTGTGGTGGCTTGTATCATATAGTTGATTTGAAATTGTAAAATTCTGCTATATAATTGAATTGACAGCATATGAACACAAAGTAAACAGATCTTGCCATAACATTAAAAATAACATTGTTCTAGACATTAATCATAACTTGTTCATGACAATAAGTTAACAGACCTTGCCAAATAAATAACAGGATAGCTTAACAAAATAGACATAGCAAACACTTGTTCATGAACTTGCCAAAAAAGCTTAATCAAAATAAACATTACATAAAGGATGATCCTATAACTATTCTTGAGTGGGCTGTGTGGCAGGTGGTCCTTGTGATGATGAAACAATCTCAGGTTCATTTGTCTTAGCCTTAGTAGCACCCTTAGTCTTTGCCTTAACTTTAGCAGCACCCTTACCCTTAGCAGCACCCTTAGAAGCCCCCTTTGTCTTAGCAGCACCCTTAGAAGCTCCCTTACCCTTAGCAACACCCTTAGTCTTTGCCTTTTTGTTCCCACCAACAGGTATGGATCTATCTGCAACTCTTTTACCCTTGCAACTTCTAATGTTATGTCCAACAGCTCCACATTTCCTACATGAGACTGTTGACAAAGTCCTTGGCAGCACATTAGGGTTTCTTGGCTCAACATTTGACTTGTTCCTCACCTTTTTTGGGCGCCCAATTGCTCTTCTCATCAAGGGTGGGTTGACTGCAACTTCTCCATCAATAACAGGCCACAATTGTGGTCCATTAGTTGGATAAATTATGTTGCCATAACACTCCAAATATTTAGCAGTCCTACAAATAACAGCCATAACAATTTATTAACATCAAACATTTAAAACTTAGCAGTCATACAAATTACAAATAGCTACAAATTACATAAATATCTTACTTGTAATAATCATCAACATAATCTTCTGGAGATTTCTTCATTTGCCACAAACATGAGATTGCATGGCTGCAAGGAATACCATTCAACATCCATTTCCTGCATGAACATGTCCTGTCTTTGAGATTGATACAGAAAGTGTCTCTGCCATTAGTAACTCCAAATATTGCCATGTCATCATCACCATGCCATGTAGGAGTCCAGCCATGAGCATTCTTCTTGTTCTTTTCAACAATAACTTGGATATTAGGGCATATCACTCCATTGTACTTTTGCATCATTTCCTTGTGACTTGTAATCCTCTTGGTGATGTAATGTTTAATTCCCTCTAACAAGCTTATAATTGGTTTGTCCCTGTGTTCCAAAATAGCCCTATTAAATGCCTCACACCAATTATTAACTTGAAGATCACACTTAACATGTGTCTTGAAGTGTGATCTAGACCAAAATTTTGCAGGTATTTCATTAATATCTTTCCAAGCATCTTCATTCAATGCTTTAAGCCTAATCATTGCTCTCTCCCATTCTGGAATGGTAGTAGCCCTTGCTGCACTCCAAAAGACCTCCTTCAAAACTAAACCTGAAAATTTCTTCTTCCAATTTCCATATAAATGCTTTACACACAACCTCTGCTCAACATGTTCACTTATTCCTTGGACAGCTGGTACAAGTCCCTGAAAAACCATAAACCAAAATCCACAGTTAATAGACCACAGTTAACATAACTTAAATATATGTGCATAAAACCATTTACCTTTTGTTGATCTGAGATAAAGGCATATGACACATTGCTCACTGATTGCAAGTCTTCTAGGAGAAGATTTATAAACCATTCCCATGAATCCTTGGTCTCAGCCTCTACAACAGCATATGCAATGGGAAATATTTGGTTATTCCCATCACTCCCAACTGCTGCCATCAGTTGTCCACCATAGTCACCTTTCAAAAAGCATGCATCCAGACCTATTAAAGGTCTACAGAATTTTGCAAAAGCAGTTTTACATGCATTCAAACAGACATATACTCTTTCAAATACAGGCCCATTACTTGAATCACTACACTTTAAAATAACATTGCTATTGGGGTTAGAATTCAAGAGTTCTTGTGCATAGCTCCTAAGATGTGTGAACTGATCCCTCCCAGCACCTTGTAACAATTCCACAGCTTTTCTCTTAGCTCTATATGCCTGGTCTGTTGACAGCTTCACAAGCATGTTCTTCATATAAGGAGGTGATTTGCCAAAACTGATTTCCAGCCCTCTTACTAAACCTCAAATGATAATTGCAGCCTTCTTCACAATTGACCACCATCCTTTTTGCATCATTTTTTTTGAAGTACACATTTTTATTGTTAACCATTGCATACTCCTTGACAGCATCCTTAATGATATCTGTCATACCCCAAAATTTTCCCGATCAGATCTACATATTTTAATTCATCAAAGGTCAAAATTAGGAATCATGGGGTTTGACATTCCTATTGTCAAACCCGCCCTCTTATAAAATGTCCTGAGAAATAAATGGGGTGAAATTAACAGGTATCTTGGGTCCAAACATTTGGCCCATATATCTCAGGTTTGGATCATTTGTTTGGAGTATTTTTATGGGTTTTATTCTTCTAACAATTTAATTGGTGTGATGTTTATTATTAATTTATTAGGTTCATTGGCTATTATCAAAATAATTAGGGGATTATTAATTATTAATTTTGGGATTATTATTAGAATTATTAATTAGGAGTATTATTGATAATTGTTAAATAATTGGACAGTAGGCCCATTGGGTGTATAAAACCCTAACCTAATACATTAATATAAATAGGTGCTATTTCTAACAATTAGGGGAGGTCAACTCCATCCACTAACCCTTTGCCGATTTTGTCAACCATTCTGATACTACTAACATCCTTGTTTTTTTTCACACAGAAAGGAGGCCAATTTTTTAACCGGACTCTCCCTCTCTGTACAAACAACTAACTCTCATTCACTTTCAGCACACACACTTTTTTTAGATCTTTTTTATTAACCATTAACCATTGTTTCTCTGCACGGTACCAAGAACCATAACTCATACACAAACACTCATTCCACACACTGTATTGCCAACCCCTTCCATACAAAATAATACAAAAAAACAATATTCCATGATCACCATCCTTTGTCCTTTAACCTGCAAGAAAAAAAGGAAAGAACTATAACACTACAAACATCCGCTTCCAACAATTTCAACATACCATTTTATATCAATGCAAAAGTTAACAAATTGTCTATTAGTTTGGACTTATATGTTGACAGGAAAATAGAAGCAGATTCAAAACCAATCATCACTGCGGAACGGTCACGAAGCACCACTGTAAGTCACAACCGGCGACATCCCCTGGTCAGCCGTGAAATTCTCTCCGGATCCGGCCGCGTTTCAGCGGCATCCTCCCTCCATCGGCGGAACACCAACCACCCCTTTCAATAGCGTCACCCTCACCGGGGACCGCCCTCCGCCTCAGCACAACAACACTCCGAACAGCACCACGAGCAGGAGCATCACCATCACGCCGCTCAGACGAACCACAACCCAAAGACCACCGCAAATACAAGCTATCCACGCCAGAAAATCTGAATCGCCGCCACCTGGTCCGATTTGCCATGGTTCTGTTTTCAATCTAAGGAAAAATGGGTTCTTTGAAAAGGGGAAAAATGGTATCGGCTCACAAATTGTGTCTTTGGGTCTTTTTATTGTTTTTTTTCTTTACCAGGCGGTGCAATGTTATTGGCCAGATAGGATGATTCAAAAGGTCGCTGGGGGGCCCACATGCCGTTATCTTGACTTTCTCATTTGCTTACTTTATTATTGTATATAACTTTTCCTGAGTAACTAAATAACATCAAAAGTAGTTGGTACATATGGTGAAGGAGAGAAGCTTATGACCAATGGAACCTGAGTTCGAATCCAGGTTTTGTCACAATTTTATTCTATGTTCCTGCTAGCGGATCCAGCGCGTGAGGCTTAGGAAAGACCACCATGCTCTATTGTGTGTCTGCCTTTGGATTCACAATGATTAAGATCTAAGGGATGAAAATACGAAAGTCCACCATGGTACTGCAAGGATCATTCATACAAGATTATAGCCAGGTTCTTTATTTTTATTTTATTATTGTTTAATTAGTTAATTTAAATGATAATCAAAGATTGTTTAATTTAGTTAATTTAATCAATTTTAATTTAGATTAGTATAATAAAATTAGGATTAGGCTTTAGGATTAAAATATGTCCCGACTATTCAATTATTCGACTTAATTATTTAATCACAAAAACCCTATAAAGGTGTAATATTAGGGTTTGCCCGATCCCATTGCCCATTTGGCAAAACATCAACCTTCAATTAATTCTCTCCTCGACCCGACTAAATCTATTAGTCGCATTAGACGAGAGATAAAAATTACAAAACTAAAATACATTTAATTTGCTGCCCGCGACGATCAATCTATCGATCTGAGTAACCAGCAATGCCCCTTAATCCGTTAGCTATACTGACTAAATCTATTGGTCACCACATCTAACGGTGCCATATCAAAGCAGGGTTGTACGCCCAAAACCACATCTAAAACACTAAACCACGATACTATGGATTTACATCCTTTCAAACACTGCGATGTTCACAACTACGATAAGGTAATTCAAAATACCTTCGAACTTCGCATTTTAAAATAACTTCAAAACAACTTCAAACACCTCCATAATCAAATTCAATTCTAAGGCGTACAACCCTGTGCCCGAAATACGTTGACTCTGATTCTCCCTAAGGAGATACGTAGGCACTTGGATAACCAAGGCGAGTCCCCCTCTCTAAAATCTCAATTCACTTAAAATCTCAATTTTTTCCCTATTCAATTCCTTAGTGTCATACCCCAAATTTGTCCTACCCTTCAATTTTTGTCTGTCTTAGGCTCATGCATTTCGTAGTCTCATGTACATACCTCCCATTAGGTCATCTAACATAACTCATGCATTCATTAATCAATAACTTGACTTTAGGATCAAGGTTTGAAAGATTGGGGGTTTTATTGGGTTGAGACTTCTACCTCCGATAAACTTGTTTCAACTGGTTCTTCTGTGTGCACTAGATTATGGAATCAGGGTTTCAGTTCATGGATATTGTGGGTTTTCCTCTTCATCAAGCTTCAAAGTTATTCTTCATCCATATACCACAAATTCAATGATTAAAGGGTTTATTTCCCTAGGCGCTTGTTGGTCTCAGTATGGTTAGGAATGCCTAGTGGTTCAACTGGAGGTGCTATTGATTAATTGGCGGAAAAGACACATGGAGATTATGTGCAAGGTGGGAGGAATTAACTACTCGAGGGACGTAAGCTTCTTACAAAGTCAAAGTGTCATGGCTTCAATATTCATTACATCATCATGCCGCTAATGTCGTTTCAAAGTCAAGAAAAAGAGATATGTAATTTGAAGAAGAAAATTTGTTTGGAATATTTGGAGTTCTACTTTTGAGTCCAAGAGTTAACAGGATGGGAGGCGAACAGGATCATATGAAGTTAGTAGTTAGCAGTACATCAAAGACATTTCAAGTGCAAACCATCATTACCATTACATCAACATACCACCAGTCCATACACTTTCATACACAATTCCGAATTTGCCGCATATTACTAAAACCAGAGGGAAAAGTCTTACACAAAAGATCTACATAATCACATTCAAGAAAAATTAACACAACACATTTCAAACACTCTATTCACCTAAATCCACATTGCATTCCAAAACATCTACAAATTTACAAACCACACAAAAACCATCCTTAAACCTATAGTTTCCATCCTCAATTTCATCATGCTGCCATACTTCATACCATCCCGAAAACTCATGGGCTGAAGTCCAAACATCCAAGAAACTGTCGCTTAAAATCAACCCACAGCATGCTGCCATTCCAAAACCTTCCTCCAATGCTCATTGATCCACCTTTGAATTCCATTTGACCATTTAAGCTGCTGTACCAAGACCTGCACAATGACATCAAAAATCCACACATTCAAAACATATACTATCCATTCCAATTCAAGCACACATACTACTACAAAAAACCGGGATACGCAAGACTTCTTCAAGTTAAAAGCTAAATCAATAACAGTTCAGTCCATACAATCCACAAAATTCACACAGTAAACCAAAGCTGCCAGCAACATCAATTTCGATTCTTCTAGGCATTCTGAAAAAGTTTTTGATAGAAATGAAGTCAGTTCCGGTCCGGTTCAGCGCATACAAAGTCCTAATTCGGCAACTGCCAGGCCTGTATCATCAAGTTCAAACCAATCTATACAGCCTCATTTAAAAGAACAAAACCCTGATTCAACATACCTGCACCTACAGCTTGAAATGGTTCAACATTCAGCCAACAGTTTACAAACAAATCCAACGACCAAGCCCTAACTGTCTAACAGTTCACCTTCCTAGCGGTTACTAACTTCTTCTTATTAACCATATATAACTAACAGCACTAACATTCAACTAACAGAAAATCAGAAAACAGAAGAAACAGTTCAATGCATTCATGTACCAAAATCATTAACAGCCAGCATTAACATACCTTCTAATAGTCCCACATTCAAGAAATTAGAAAATCTAGTGGAAGTTGTAATTCCGAGTCCCACACTCAAGGATTCGTAATCATGATCCAATCATTACACATATAAAAGAACAATTTCACTTACCTACAAGGGACCGGAAGAAAAAGCACAAGCTTCCTCATCGTTTCGCTTGCAAACGTTGAAAGAAGAAGTGCATAGTAAAAAGTTCAGGCCACTTCCATCCTCATCACCATCTCAGAACCTCAACATCATCTTCTTCATAACCTTCACACCTTCCTTCATTCTTGATACCTCGAACCACCATAACCTTCATCTCCCTTCATCCTTCAATTCCCTGCAATAGAAAGAGGAAGAACAAAAATCCTCACAACAAGAGCGCAGATGAGATTCGGAAAAGAAGAAAAGCGATACCTGTGACAAATTTGAACAAAGTCAAGGTCCTCAACGGTGCAAATCTCCTCTCCACTCGCTGATTATCGAAGAATCGCTCCTAATCAATCTCCATAGTTGTTTCTCGTTTGTTCATCTTCAAAAATCTTATCTGCATCAACAATTAATCATCACCAACGCAGATACGGAAATAAGAAGACGCGAAATCTGAAGGTGTGCAAGCAACGAAGGATACCTAATTGGAAGTTCTCCGTTACGTTCAGTTCGTCAATTCGAGCTCTGAAGAAGTAGCGGACGTTTCTCCGGCAGACGTCCATCGCGCCGTCGTCGTAGGTTCAGGACAAGATCTCCGTCGTCGCCATTGAAGGGAGAGAGTAGAACGGTGAGGTGTGGTTCATAGCGGCGAATAGAGGTTCACCGGAGATGGAGGTTCGAGCGCCGTTTCACGTTGAAGAAGGAGGGGAGATTTTCTGAATGTAAGAACTTCAAAGGTCACTACGAGAACCCTAATTTCCTCTTTTTAGTTTCAATTTTATTTTATTTTTATTCATTTGTTTTTTTGTAAAATCTAAAAAATGGATCAAGAAAATCTGAATACCCTTGGGCCTACACGAATTTCTCTCACCCTCATTGAGCCCATACACCCCTTTTCTGTTGCAATAAGATAAAGAAAAACCACCTTGGGCCGAATTGCTCGTTACACTTCCCTGTGGCCCGTCACTGCCATTTTTGGTATAGAATTCTGTGAAAAAAAAAACACCCTGGGCCTTGACCTGAGTGGGCCACACGCCCCAATTACTCTTCTCACCACATGTTTTCAGCCTGCACCCCCTTATTTTTGACTTTGATTTTAATTAGTTTTTTTACTTTTATTTTCTTTAGTAATTGAACTAATTGTTTCTTCTACTAATCATGTTTTAGATTTTAATCCACCTTGTGACATATAAAAAATGACATTAAAAAAAAATCACAAAAAATATTAATTCTTTTCTTAATAATTGTTTTAGGCTTTTAACACAATTTTGACATTAAAAAACGCATAAAAATAATAATCCTTTTACCCTTTTTTGTTGAAATTTTTTTTAGACTTTAATCAAATTTTCTTCATAAAAATGGTTCATAAAAAGATGTTAGTTTAGTCTAATATTTTCTTTTAATCTCTAATTCAATTTCTTTCATAAAAATCAATAAAAAATAGTGGTATTTTTAATTCATTTTGTACCATATTTTTGGTTTGATATTCTTGTCTATGACTTCTAATTTTTGCCTTAATTTTGCATGCTCCTCTTAAATCCCAACCATAGGTAGAAACCATGACAACAATAAGTAAAATTTCCTTCATACTTAGGTTAGTTCTTTTCTTTTATAACTCTAAAACATTTAAAAATACTTGAATAAATTCCCATAAAAAACACCAAGAAAACTCATAAAAAATGACTAATAAATACTTTGACTAATAAAAAGGGAATGATAGCTTGTAACTTCTCTTGCTTAAGGGATGTTCGAGTGCTTGGAGCTCCCTTGCTTAAGGGTTCCATTCAGGCGTAAGTTCCCAACCTCTAAAAAACACAAACCAAAGAGTAACTCGAGTTTCCCTTGCTTAAGGGATTTCCTCGAAACACTCAAACTCTTTCTCTCTCCTCTCGCTTCCTTAAGGGCACCGTTATTTCCGCTCCATTGCATCCTAGGTCGATCCCTTATGCAAGAGCGCGAACGTTAACGCCGCCCAACTAAAAAACACAAAAACAAACAAAACTATGGAGCCGAACTACGGCGCTCTGATTCCTGAAAAGGATACGTAGGCATCAAGTCGCGGGGCTTGAACGAGCACATTTGTAAATATTCCTTCTATTCCCCGTATTTCTTTTGCATTCATTTCGCATTTAGACATAGACATTAGATACACCCTTTAGATAGAAACAAACATAGGTGGATACCATCGAGTACGATGGGCGTGAGGGGTGCTAATACCTTCCCCTTGCGTAACCGACTCCCGTACCTTGATTCTCTGGTCGCAAGACCCTGTTCCTTCCTTTATTAGGTTTTCTGATATTCCTTTCCCTTATGGGATAAATATATTGGTGGCGACTCTGTTCATTTTTCGCGAGCGTGCGACAGCTGGCGACTCTGCTGGGGATGTTGCTAGACCTGTTGCTGGTCCATCCTTAGTGAGTCGATCCTAGCCTGCGTTTGTTTGTTTATTTACTGGGTGTTTACTTGTTTTATGTCTATATCTTGTATATATGTTTGCATGTTTATTTTCTGCTTGCATATCATGTTTATTTCTGTTCGCACATCATGCATATGGATTATATTCTGTGTTCCTTGGGGTCTTCTGTTCTGTTTTGCAGGTGGGGGGTTTTTGAGGTAAAAGGCCCACTACCCAGGCCAAGTGACACATAGGATTAGCGTGGATGCTCATGTTGACTACCGTAGCGCTTGCTATGGATGAGTTCAATATGGGGTACCACAACTGGGCGAGGTTCTTTCATGGAACACTGTGTCTGGCACGCTTGTTGCCTCAAACACTTTGTACCCCATGGGAACTGTAGACCCTAGTGACCATTAGGGACCACCTGTCCGTGTCTAGAATTCATACCCGTGAGTTTGGGGTGGGACAGGAAACCTTGGCTCCTACATACCATTGCTTCTTCATAGTTGAGGTCGGACCTTTATTTGGTCTGTTCTCATGGTGCTTGATATTCTGGTATTCAAGAAGGCGTCGAACCTTTGATCCTGTGACACTTGGCCTGTACAGAAGCTTCACATCAGTTATTCAGAGGATTGTGTGGTGGTTACTCAGATCATATGGGCCTTGATCCCTTGCTTGCATTGCATAACATCATTGTTTTATCCACTTCATTTGTGAGGAATTCTAAAGTCTATTTCCAAAAAAAAAGAAATGAAAAGAAAAAGGAAATAGAAAAGAAGAAAAAAGGAAAAGAAAAGATACTCTATACAAAACAAAGCTTAGATTCCAAAAGAAAAAAGAATAAAAGAAAAAAGAAAGCTTTGGTTTCAGAAAAGGATAAAAGAAAAAGTGTGAAAAGACTTTAGGATTCCTCGGAAATGAAACATTGCATTCATGCCATCATGCATTCCATGGTTCCGTATCAGAAGCTAATTGGGGTCCTTTCAATTCAGATTTCTGCTTCATCAACAAATTTGACTTCCCTACATCTGTAGCATACGAGGATTAATCAGAAGAGAATCATGGACCATCTTGAACAGAATCAGGTTGAACTTCGTAAGGACTTGGATACTATGGGGGAAAGGATGACCCAACTCTTCGAGACTCTCCAGATTGTTGTTCAAGGGCAAGAAGAGCTTAGACAAAGTGTTGCTAAATTGGCTAATAGTACTCCGACTACTGTTGCTAATAGAGGATCAAAACCTGTGCCCGTGGAAGTTCCAAATAAGGAGGATTCACATCATGAGAACGATTCTGAACTCGAAGCTTTCAAGTTCCCAATTGAGGAAAATGAGAGGAAATTTCATCTCTTGGAAGAAAGATTGAAGGCTTTAGAAGGTCGAAACTCCTCAGGATTAAATGCTATTGATTTGTGCCTAGTGCCTGATATCAAGATTCCTGCTAAGTTCAAAGTCCCCAGTTTTGAGAAATACAAGGGTATTACTTGTCCGATGAGTCACATCAAGGCATTTTGCAACAAGATGGCTCCGTATGCAGAAAATGATAAGCTTCTCATGCACTTCTTCCAAGATAGCCTAAGTGGGGCATCCCTTGAATGGTATACAAGACTTGAACGAATTCATATCCGCACGTGGGATGAATTAGCAGAGGCTTTTCTCAAGCATTACAAGTACAACAGTGACATGACTCCTACTAGACTACAACTTCAAAGTTTAACTCAGAAGGTGGATGAGTCTTTTAAGGAGTATGCACGAAGATGGAGAGAATTAGCTTCCAGAGTCCAACCTCCTCTTTTGGAACGAGAGCTTGTAGACATGTTCATGAATACTCTGAAAGATCCTTATTTGAACATGATGATTGGATGTGCTTCCTCCGAATTCTCAAGTTTGGTTGTCGTAGGAGAACGAATTGAAAATGCTTTAAAGATGGGTAAAATCCAAGATATGGCCAATATTCCTGAATTCACTGAAGAAGTGAAGAATGAAACAAATGCGACCTCAGAGAATGGAGAGGAGGAACTCCCTGCTTATCCTCAGGTTCATGTTCTTAACTATCACCAAAATTACCAACAACAAGGTCCACGAAGGCCGAGAAGACCACCAAGAAAGATTGACCCGATTCCTATGACTTATAGTCAACTGCTCTCTCATTTACTCAATGAATCCTTGGTCGAACTAAGGGAGTCTAAGCCCCCTCCAACGCCGATTCCACAAGGATATGACTTAAATGCCAAGTGTGAGTACCATTCTGGGACATCTGGACATCCAACTGAGGATTGTAATATTTTGAAACACAAGGTCCAAGATCTTATTGACTCCAAAGCGATATCATTCACTCCAAATGGTCTTCACATAAATTGAAGGGTTCATGGGGCTCCCGATCGAGGGATAAGCAAGACCTGGTCTATCTTGAGCATTGCGCCATTTGCATTGCTCGAATCCCTTATAGCATTACAAATTCTGGGGTGACTTTGTCAGATTCTTTTCCATGTGGTAATCAAGAGTGTTCTACACAATGCTTCTCATTCTCAAGTTGCTTCCCCGTTTGTTGGAACTTCAATTGGTTAAGATTCTAGTATTTGGTCTTCTTCACCACAAGTAGTTCTCTTGAGTGTGATGATCATACAAGATTCTTTCCATTTATGATGACGATTACTACTCTAGCAACTATGCTTGGGGCTCCCGCACGAGGGATAAGCAAGACGTACTCTTATCTTGAGCATTGCACCACTCGCATTGCTCGAATCCCTAAAGCAAGGCAAAAGTTTACAACTCTTGGGTGACTTCGTTGGAGTTTTCTTTGGAAGTAATATGAAGTGATTGGAAGGAACTACAAAAAGTATTCAAGATCAACAAGTCCAGACGGAGTCAAGCCTCCTCAACTATGGCAATCATCAATTCATTTCTGCATTTTCATTTATAATTTTCCTTGTTTTGTTAAATGTTTCTTCCATGTAAAACTTGTTTGTTTTTAATAAAAATAAAAATGCACTGCATATGCTAGTTTCGAATCAATCCATTCGTGTTCACTCATATCTTTCTGTCTATCGATATCAAACTCTTGATTAAGCAAAAAGTATCAAAAGGAGAATGATGAAAAAAATAAAAACGCAAAATCTCTAATTGTATGCTTTTGAATAAAACCCCGCTGAGGATGTACAGGCATTGTTTCTAATCCCCAAACACTGGAGATATAAGGGAGTGCAACCCTCGTTAACCCCTTTGAGCCTTGAAGTAGGAGTTTCTTTTCTATACAAAAAAAAAACCCTCACATTTAACCCAGGGGCAGAGTAGCGTTCAATTAACCTGATCGAGCAATCAAAATTCATCAGGAGTACATCTAAGGATACAACAATGGTTATCTTTCAAAAGGTTGAGGAAAGTCAACACTACAATGATAATCCCTCATCAATCAAAGAATGAGGCAGTCACAATTACCTCCAACAAATCAGAGATTCAGGATCACACGACTTGTTCAAAAAAGAGGTGAATAAAAAAAAAAAAGGAGCCCGCTAAGTCGACAACTTGAAAACAAGTGACTTAGGCAAAAATTAGGGCATCCCGCTAGACTCCAAATAAAATTTGTCCAGGCAAAAGTTAGGGAAACAAAAAGGCATAAGCGAAAAACGAGGATTACAAAATAAAGATCCTTATCAGAAGAACAAGATCGTGTGATCAGACACCAAATCGAAAGGTAAAGTGACTGCCATGTCCAAGAACTTCATCGGTTCCTCAATCACCTCAAACTCCTCTTGGAGGACGAACGCTCGTATCAGGTTAAATTGAACTTAGGACTGGAGAACATCACGAAGAATGGGTGGGTTAGGTTAGACTTTGAGCCTTAAATCCTTTCTTTCTAAAACCGTGAACCAGGCCACGTTACAACCCTTAAAAGACCTAATTGAAGCAGGGTTTATTTCAAAAGCAAGTTGTGTAAAACTGACTCCTAGATGTTGCTTACCACTTATGTTGATATCGATATGACAAATAATTCAAACACTGAATGTCACAACATCGTTTCAATAAACTTTGATTTCGAAGCTAGCATGAGCATTGCATTAAGATTATCGTCTTCAAAACAAATATCTTTTACTTATGAATGAACACTTGACATCAAGGAAGATCAAACAATGAATAACTGCAGAAAAAGTTGATCGATTCTATGAGCCATTCACTTCAAAAGCTGATTACTCCAAGGGGCAAGTTGTGTGAAGACCCTGTCAACTGAGGCATCCATTCAAGCTTCCATCAATCTGGGGCAATCAAGTCGAGGAATCTCTCTTGGGGTCAATTAATCTGGGGCAATTACGTCGAGATTTGACAAACCTCTCCAAGGATTCTCTGGGGAAAATTCCTTCGTAGTCCACGAATCTTGGGGCACATTCTTCTGAGTTGTATTGCTCTCCCCGATCATAGGAGTTTATTTCTCCTAGAACTTCGGTCTCTCCCCAAGCACATGAGTTTTGGGAGTTTGTTCCACTCCCCCAACCTGGTCTCCTTGTCTGAATTTCTCATCCTCAACATGGTGAATTGAGGGAATCTCCTCAAGCTCACCATCCCCAAGCAATTCAAGGTGTAGGGAAAGTCAAATGAAGTCACTTCCTCCCCAACAAAGCTACCTTTCAACCCTCAGTGCAGTTTCCAATGATCTATGGTACTGCAGGGTTTCCAACACCGATTCATATTGGCATCTCAAGACAACAAGCAACGGACCCCAATGATCATGCTTCCCTATCTCACTAACGCCTTTATTTGGCACTCTGCATATAGTAGCCATTGCATACAGCATTTCATCCTCAAAGCGTAGCATATCCATTACAATGGACCATTACGCCACAAAATTCAAACATGCATCAAAGTATAAGCCAGATAATACAGATCAACACCCAATCAAGATAACAATACATCCCCACAGAAAAAGTTGTCCTTACAAACTCCGATTGATATCTGCTACTACATCACAAATCTCCTCAAACCGTGGTGCCAATACCTGGTATTCTCAATCCCCAAAAGAAATCTTATCTTCTCTCTCCTGGCTTTCTTTGTCAGAATCGTTGTCTCCGAGGTTATTTCCCGTGTGCTGTGTGAAGATTAGAGTGCGAATGAGGGTGGGCATTCAACCCATCTCATTTTTCAACCGTTTGAATAACCATACTTGGTGTGTGGCAATTCGAACGATTGCCACTCTTGATGAGTTACACCCCGCCTTTGGCCTGAGGGATTAATGTAATTCTTATGCTTCGCCAGCATCAACATCTTCGTGATTATGTCTTTTGATCGAGTCTAGTCGTGACTAGTCTCCGTGATCTCTTCCCGCGTACAGGAAAACTTTTAGATCCAACCCCTGCGTTGTGTATCCTTTGCCTTCCTTCCTGGAAAACCATTTCAAGACTAATTTCCAACCTCAGTGTTGATATTAATTCTTTCTTCCTCCGACCTCAGTGTCGATACCTTTCCTTTTTTCAACCTTAGTGTTGACGCTTATCCTTTCCTTGTCCAACCCCTGCGTTGATGCCTATCACTCCTCCACCGACCTCTGCGTCGATGCCCATCGTCATTCACAACCTCAGTGTTGATGTCCTCGACCTCAGTGTCGACGCCTTTCTTTTCACAACCTCAGTGTTGATGTCCCCCAACCTCAGTGTTGATACGCTCCAACCTCAGCGTTGATGTCCTCCAACCCCAGTGTTGATGTTCATCCCTTCTTTCAATTCTTGTGGATCGTAGGTCTGTCAACCTTATCCTCATCTTTTTCAATTCTTGTGGATCGTAGGTCTGTCAACCTTATCCTCGTCTTTTTCATTTCTTGGGGATCTTAGGTCTGTCAACCTTATCCTCATCTTTTTCAATTCTTGTGGGTCGTAGGTCCGTTGACCTTACCCTAGTGTCGAGTCACAGATCGTAGGTCCTACCTTTCCATCAAACCCGTATTTTCCAACCACAGTTTCATACAATAGAATCATTTCCATCGAGAACCTTGTATTGGCACCATTACCACGTTACAAGCTATCACCGTTCATCCAATTACTCATTGTACATTCTTCCACCAAAAGAAATAAAATTCTCTCTCCCCAGCAGATATCAAAACAAAAATAAGGATATCATTTACACCATCTTCTCTTTAGGACAAATTTCTGGTACTTTGATATTTAATCTTCTTCTACCTCGAATGTTCGAAAGACTAGCGTCAATCTCACCTTCAGGTTTAAGACGATTAAATAGGGGCAGCTGTCATACCCCAAATTTGTCCTACCCTTCAATTTTTGTCTGTCTTAGGCTCATGCATTTCGTAGTCTCATGTACATACCTCCCATTAGGTCATCTAACATAACTCATGCATTCATTAATCAATAACTTGACTTTAGGATCAAGGTTTGAAAGATTGGGGGTTTTATTGGGTTGAGACTTCTACCTCCGATAAACTTGTTTCAACTGGTTCTTCTGTGTGCACTAGATTATGGAATCAGGGTTTCAGTTCATGGATATTGTGGGTTTTCCTCTTCATCAAGCTTCAAAGTTATTCTTCATCCATATACCACAAATTCAATGATTAAAGGGTTTATTTCCCTAGGCGCTTGTTGGTCTCAGTATGGTTAGGAATGCCTAGTGGTTCAACTGGAGGTGCTATTGATTAATTGGCGGAAAAGACACATGGAGATTATGTGCAAGGTGGGAGGAATTAACTACTCGAGGGACGTAAGCTTCTTACAAAGTCAAAGTGTCATGGCTTCAATATTCATTACATCATCATGCCGCTAATGTCGTTTCAAAGTCAAGAAAAAGAGATATGTAATTTGAAGAAGAAAATTTGTTTGGAATATTTGGAGTTCTACTTTTGAGTCCAAGAGTTAACAGGATGGGAGGCGAACAGGATCATATGAAGTTAGTAGTTAGCAGTACATCAAAGACATTTCAAGTGCAAACCATCATTACCATTACATCAACATACCACCAGTCCATACACTTTCATACACAATTCCGAATTTGCCGCATATTACTAAAACCAGAGGGAAAAGTCTTACACAAAAGATCTACATAATCACATTCAAGCAAAATTAACACAACACATTTCAAACACTCTATTCACCTAAATCCACATTGCATTCCAAAACATCTACAAATTTACAAACCACACAAAAACCATCCTTAAACCTATAGTTTCCATCCTCAATTTCATCATGCTGCCATACTTCATACCATCCCGAAAACTCATGGGCTGAAGTCCAAACATCCAAGAAACTGTCGCTTAAAATCAACCCACAGCATGCTGCCATTCCAAAACCTTCCTCCAATGCTCATTGATCCACCTTTGAATTCCATTTGACCATTTAAGCTGCTGTACCAAGACCTGCACAATGACATCAAAAATCCACACATTCAAAACATATACTATCCATTCCAATTCAAGCACACATACTACTACAAAAAACCGGGATACGCAAGACTTCTTCAAGTTAAAAGCTAAATCAATAACAGTTCAGTCCATACAATCCACAAAATTCACACAGTAAACCAAAGCTGCCAGCAACATCAATTTCGATTCTTCTAGGCATTCTGAAAAAGTTTTTGATAGAAATGAAGTCAGTTCCGGTCCGGTTCAGCGCATACAAAGTCCTAATTCGGCAACTGCCAGGCCTGTATCATCAAGTTCAAACCAATCTATACAGCCTCATTTAAAAGAACAAAACCCTGATTCAACATACCTGCACCTACAGCTTGAAATGGTTCAACATTCAGCCAACAGTTTACAAACAAATCCAACGACCAAGCCCTAACTGTCTAACAGTTCACCTTCCTAGCGGTTACTAACTTCTTCTTATTAACCATATATAACTAACAGCACTAACATTCAACTAACAGAAAATCAGAAAACAGAAGAAACAGTTCAATGCATTCATGTACCAAAATCATTAACAGCCAGCATTAACATACCTTCTAATAGTCCCACATTCAAGAAATTAGAAAATCTAGTGGAAGTTGTAATTCCGAGTCCCACACTCAAGGATTCGTCATCATGATCCAATCATTACACATATAAAAGAACAATTTCACTTACCTACAAGGGACCGGAAGAAAAAGCACAAGCTTCCTCATCGTTTCGCTTGCAAACGTTGAAAGAAGAAGTGCATAGTAAAAAGTTCAGGCCACTTCCATCCTCATCACCATCTCAGAACCTCAACATCATCTTCTTCATAACCTTCACACCTTCCTTCATTCTTGATACCTCGAACCACCATAACCTTCATCTCCCTTCATCCTTCAATTCCCTGCAATAGAAAGAGGAAGAACAAAAATCCTCACAACAAGAGCGCAGATGAGATTCGGAAAAGAAGAAAAGCGATACCTGTGACAAATTTGAACAAAGTCAAGGTCCTCAACGGTGCAAATCTCCTCTCCACTCGCTGATTATCGAAGAATCGCTCCTAATCAATCTCCATAGTTGTTTCTCGTTTGTTCATCTTCAAAAATCTTATCTGCATCAACAATTAATCATCACCAACGCAGATACGGAAATAAGAAGACGCGAAATCTGAAGGTGTGCAAGCAACGAAGGATACCTAATTGGAAGTTCTCCGTTACGTTCAGTTCGTCAATTCGAGCTCTGAAGAAGTAGCGGACGTTTCTCCGGCAGACGTCCATCGCGCCGTCGTCGTAGGTTCAGGACAAGATCTCCGTCGTCGCCATTGAAGGGAGAGAGTAGAACGGTGAGGTGTGGTTCATAGCGGCGAATAGAGGTTCACCGGAGATGGAGGTTCGAGCGCCGTTTCATGTTGAAGAAGGAGGGGAGATTTTCTGAATGTAAGAACTTCAAAGGTCACTACGAGAACCCTAATTTCCTCTTTTTAGTTTCAATTTTATTTTATTTTTATTCATTTGTTTTTTGTAAAATCTAAAAAATGGATCAAGAAAATCTGAATACCCTTGGGCCTACACGAATTTCTCTCACCCTCATTGAGCCCATACACCCCTTTTCTGTTGCAATAAGATAAAGAAAAACCACCTTGGGCCGAATTGCTCGTTACACCTCCCTGTGGCCCGTCACTGCCATTTTTGGTATAGAATTCTGTGAAAAAAAAAACACCCTGGGCCTTGACCTGAGTGGGCCACACGCCCCAATTACTCTTCTCACCACATGTTTTCAGCCTGCACCCCCTTATTTTTGACTTTGATTTTAATTAGTTTTTTTACTTTTATTTTCTTTAGTAATTGAACTAATTGTTTCTTCTACTAATCATGTTTTAGATTTTAATCCACCTTGTGACATATAAAAAATGACATTAAAAAAAAAAATCACAAAAAATATTAATTCTTTTCTTAATAATTGTTTTAGGCTTTTAACACAATTTTGACATTAAAAAACGCATAAAAATAATAATCCTTTTACCCTTTTTTGTTGAAATTTTTTTTAGACTTTAATCAAATTTTCTTCATAAAAATGGTTCATAAAAAGATGTTAGTTTAGTCTAATATTTTCTTTTAATCTCTAATTCAATTTCTTTCATAAAAATCAATAAAAAATAGTGGTATTTTTAATTCATTTTGTACCATATTTTTGGTTTGATATTCTTGTCTATGACTTCTAATTTTTGCCTTAATTTTGCATGCTCCTCTTAAATCCCAACCATAGGTAGAAACCATGACAACAATAAGTAAAATTCCCTTCATACTTAGGTTAGTTCTTTTCTTTTACAACTCTAAAACATTTAAAAATACTTGAATAAATTCCCATAAAAAACACCAAGAAAACTCATAAAAAATGACTAATAAATACTTTGACTAATAAAAAGGGAATGATAGCTTGTAACTTCTCTTGCTTAAGGGATGTTCGAGTGCTTGGAGCTCCCTTGCTTAAGGGTTCCATTCAGGCGTAAGTTCCCAACCTCTAAAAAACACAAACCAAAGAGTAACTCGAGTTTCCATTGCTTAAGGGATTTCCTCGAAACACTCAAACTCTTTCTCTCTCCTCTCGCTTCCTTAAGGGCACCGTTATTTCCGCTCCATTGCATCCTAGGTCGATCCCTTATGCAAGAGCGCGAACGTTAACGCCGCCCAACTAAAAAACACAAAAACAAACAAAACTATGGAGCCGAACTACGGCGCTCTGATTCCTGAAAAGGATACGTAGGCATCAAGTCGCGGGGCTTGAACGAGCACATTTGTAAATATTCCTTCTATTCCCCGTATTTCTTTTGCATTCATTTCGCATTTAGACATAGACATTAGATACACCCTTTAGATAGAAACAAACATAGGTGGATACCATCGAGTACGATGGGCGTGAGGGGTGCTAATACCTTCCCCTTGCGTAACCGACTCCCGTACCTTGATTCTCTGGTCGCAAGACCCTGTTCCTTCCTTTATTAGGTTTTCTGATATTCCTTTCCCTTATGGGATAAATATATTGGTGGCGACTCTGTTCATTTTTCGCGAGCGTGCGACACTTAGCTATTAACCTTAACTTTTAGCCATAAAACTTGACCCTTAGATTCAAAGCCAATAGGAAAGGGTTGAGGGTGCCTAACACCTTCCCTCGACCTGATTATAATAACTTACCCCGATCTCTAAACTGCGTAGGGTTTCCTATTCGCCCTTCAGAATAGGTGGCGACTCTAAAACATTAATTTTTAGGGCAGGTTGCTACAGCTGGCGACTCTGCTGGGGACTAATCGTTAATGGTGAATTATTATGCTCCTAAGTCTTGGTAGGGTTTAGGTTTTAGTCAATGGTGTAGGTTTTGGCGAAATTTTTAGGGTTTGGCTAATTTTCCAAAATTAGGGTTTGGATTAGGATTTAGGTTTTTTTATTTAAATATTTAATTTTTTTAATTATTTATTTATTTACAATTTCCACTTACAATCAATGTTTACGACAATTTAAATAAATATCTGTTCATGTTAATATTTATTGTTGTACCGCATTTTTGGAGCTACAAATGGCAGGATTTGGGGACCAGGTTCTTATAAATATTTAAATTTAATTCAATTTATTTATTTATTTACGATTTTTCATTTACAGTAATTTTCATAATAATTTGAATAAATGTTTATTTAAATGCTTACTTGCTTTACTGTAAATTTTGGGAATATATATAAATTGCTGTTAAACCTAAGCGTGGGAATTATATTTAAGACCAGAGGGGAAATACATCGCCTACGAGTCTTATTATAATTCCACTCAGAGTGGGTTGAATATCCGGAAAGGTCTGATACGAGGCTCGACCTTGTTGAGGGCTAGACTTGGTATTTGGCTGATCTCTCTGGGAACCTACCCCTAAAACTCGAACCTCATGGATAAATGAGTTGTTCTAAAATCCAAAGAGACAAAAAGTCTCGGCGGCTACGAACGACCCCATGAGACCTTTTAGAACATACCAATGGGAAGGGTAGGCACCCTAAGTCGTTACGTTGAACCTATGAACCTAGGGCTTATGTGCTTACGTGCTTATTATATATATATGCAACCTATATACTGCGGATGTCTTGCAATTTTATTTTTGCAGGTGTTCCTACATGTTCCCTGGTCTGCAGGGACCCCATTTCTAAGACCATGTCCTTTCCATGAAGGACACCTCCATTTACGCACGTTGATTGGCTTCTCGATAGCCATGAGACTTAGTGACTGTCATGAACGGTCACCCCGCGCCTGCATTTGTACACCCCCTAGCTTGTAGGGATTTTCTTTTCATATCTCGGTATTCTTACAACCATGTGTCCTTCCCACGAAGGACATCTTCGTTTACGCACGTCAATTGGCCTCTCGATGGCCATGCGATCTAGTGACTGTCCAGAACAGTCACCCCGTGCTTACACCTACGCATTCCCTAGCCTGTAGGGATTTCTATTTCCAGAGTCGCGTCCTTCCCACGAAGGACATCTTTATTAACGCACGTCCATTGGCCTCTCGATTGCCATGAGATCCAGTGACTACTTTGAGCAGTCACCATATGCTTACATCTACGCATTCCCTAGCCTGTAGGGATTTTATTTCCAAAGTCGCGTCCTTCGTACGAAGGACATCTTTGTTAGCATACGTTAATTGGCCTCTCGATGGCCATGCGATTCAATGACTGTCTTGAACGGTCAACCCGTGCTTATTCCCGCGCACCCTCTAACTTGTAGGGTTTGGATTTCCATATATACATCTTTCATTCCTAGCCTGTAGGGATTTCATTTCATCCGATATCGTCCTTATATAGGTTGTGTTCCGCACAGAGAACCTTCCCACCAAGGACAACTTCATTGGTACACGTTGATTGGCCTCTCGATGGCCATGAGACTTGGTAACTGTCTTGAACGGTCACCAGCCGTTACCTTTTACATACTCCCGAATCTAAAGGATTTCCATTGGCATGTCATAACATCTATCTTGCAAGGATTTCACGAATGTATAATGTCGCCTCTAAGGCTATCCCTAGGAGTATACGTCACGCGTCTACATTGCATACACGGAGTTATAATACAAGGAGTCTCTCGCATATCCATGCATTCGCATTTTCATGCAGTCATACATTTGCATTTACATTTACATTTACATCTTCGCCCGCACTCATGCTAGTCGGTTTCCCGAAACTCCCGAAGAAAGAAAAAGGATCATAGACTATGGAGAAAGGAGGATAAATTATTGAGAATGATCTTAGTCTTACTAAGAAAAAGAGGATGTCTTTCACCATGCCAACCGCATGTCCATGCCTTGTCATAACAGAATTGTAAATACAATAAAGGTTGTCATCGAGCAAGGATTAGTTCAACAAAAGAGTTCCCTCATAGATACACTCAAGATGTATCTAGTCATAAAGGGGTTCATCTTAGAACATATCAAACTTATAAGGACACTCTACGATAACCTGGGGGCAAGGATTAGTCCAGCTGGGGCAATATCCTGGACGAAGATGCATAACTACGATGGAGGGAAGGCGACCTGTGTTAACTCCCCATCAAGGGTCAAAAGGGGTCATAGATTTCCCTTTATCAATTTACAAACGCGGAAGGTTGCCAATGGTGTGATACTATCCTTAGGAAAAGCAAAAGAGGTTCAGTCAAAGGAAACTCATGAAGTTCCGATACGACGAAAACCCACCGCTAACAGTTCATTCCCGACAGATTTGACGTGCCCAAGGAAAATTCGAGGTTGCCCTCACTTCTACAAGTCTAAAGAGCTAAGGAGTAAAACAAGATCAATGGACCTACAAAGGAGATTGTCCCTAGGATCAATAGGTGCCTATCGTGTCAAAATTTCAATCCCTACGATCGTTAAGTGTTACTCAGGATAGAAGTTGTACCTTCGGATTTAGCAATTCTAATGGGATGACCATGCAGGTTTTGGAGTCGATTCATTCGCTCATCACTACGACTTTCCAGTCGCACACTTCAAAGTTAGGATTATTAACAAATTTAAGGGAGAATGACGAATACAAATAACTAAGTCCAGCTAAATATATGCTTTCAAGGTAAGACCGAACCGAGGATGTACAGGCATTGTTTCAATTCCCAAACAGTGGAGATATAAGGATGTTAAACCCTCGTCACCCCCTCGAGCCAGGAGTTGGAGTTTGTTTTTACTTTTTCAAATAAACCTTGATTTCAACCAGGGGCAGGGTAGATTTCGATTTAATTCAATGGTGTATTTTGGTTGTCAAGAGAATCAGTCAATCCAAGCAAAGGTTCAAACATAAGGATCAAGCAAAGCAAAGGTTCAAGCATATCTTCTTTCTCGCATGCATCCAAGATTGAGGAAACAATGGAGGTAACATTCACAACATCTTCTTCCTCAATATATCATTCAAGATCGAGGACGTATCAAAGACGAAGCTTGCAAATCAAAATCAACATGGCAGTCACAATATTCAATATCCGTGAATAAAAACTCAAAAGGAGCATTAAAAAAAAAGGAGAGCGCCCGCTAAGTCAAAATGAAAAATTACATGAAAGAAAACAAAAAACGACTTAGGCAAAACTTAGGGCATCCCGATGGATCAAACTCAAAAGATTTGGTCCATGCAAAAATAAGGGATAAAGACAAAGGCGAAACAAAAGGATAATCTTGTGACTGCTAAACCATCAAAGCTTCACATCAATGCTTGGATCTTTATAACACTTTTTCAGTGCTTGGATCTCTACTAAGGCTTCTGCTCAAAACAAAAGCGATTCTCTTGCAAACAAGACACATCCATTGGATTAGGCGAATTTTTTAGGATTTGGAGAACGTCAAGGAGAAAGGGGTGGGATAAATAAAATTTTGAGCCTTATATCCATTGTTTCTTAAAACTGTGAACCAGGCTAAATTACAACATTCAAAAGTCCTAATTGAGGCAAGGTTAACTACGAAAGCATATTAAGCAGGATTTGTTATACTGACTCCTAAGGTTTGTTAAAACTATTTCTAAACACTACGCTTCTTCAAGCATTCTTTTCTAATCTTCCAGTCCTAATTCATAACGGACTTCGACTTCAAAACTTGCATACGCATCACATTGGAGTCACTTCTTAAATGGTACAATGTCATCTATGAATATACACTTTGCATCGAGGAAATCTCGAAACTAGTTTAATCAAAGGTGATCATTTCGAATAAAGACTCTGGAATGGGGAAACCACATCTAGGGGGTTCTCCTAAACAGGGGCAAAATTTCAAGGATCACAGGGGCATGCAATCAAACATCCTATTAACTAGGGGCATTCATCCTAAAGGTTCAACCGACTTGGGGCACACCTCGAAGCAATAACAAACAGGGGCATGTCAAACATGGGAAGTGTCGCGGGCGAAAAATCGTTTATCCCTTTTTTTTGTGGGGATGAGACACCTGATGCCTTCTTTGGGCTCGAGTGCTCATAAAAAATGATTTTTCTTTTGTTCCGACCAAACTTTTTATTGTTTCCAAAGTAGGAAAAGGAAAAAAGCTGCAATAACCTTAAAAGTGGGGGGAGAGATCTTTGGGTAAGAGGGTTGGTTATACGAAGGGAAGGTATTAGCACCCAACGTATCTATAGTACTCTATAGGTTTCTTTTCTATGTTTTTCATTCCATGTTATTGAGAGGTTCTGTTGAGAAATAGGTGGGACCTAAGGTGTTTGTTTGATTATGCTCGCAAAGATCATCGCGATCCTCTGCATACATATCCCTTAGAGGGAATCAGAGCATCTGTAGCTCAGGGTCTACGGGTGCTAAGGTTTGAATGGTTTGAGAGAGAAGTTTTGCTCGCCAAGGATACGACCTTGTGCCTACGTATTCTCAAAGGGATGTTGAGAAAGTCAGAGCAATCGTAGTTCCCACTTATGCTAGTGGAAGCAAAGGAAAAGAGACAAATGTCATCTAAATGTTCGATGTATCTAATCTATATCATCACATACATCTGTTTGATTTTTGTTTGAAAATCTTTTCATTATAAGCCCTGGGCCATGCCACTTATGGTGCTTAGAATGATAAAGATGCTTTTTAGCCAACCTTGTGGCAAAAACTTTCAATGAAGTCAGCCTTGTGACAAAAAGTTTTGATTAATCAGCCAGCCTTGTGGCAAAAGTTTCAATGAAGTCAGCCTTGTGACAAAAACTTTGATTAATCAGCCAGTATGGTGGCAAAAAGGTTTGATTGATTAGCCAGCCTTGTGGCAAAAAAGTTAAGTTGATTGATTGATTGATTGATTGTTTGTGATGATATAGAAGAGATACTCCTATCATAGAGATGATAAATGTCTAATCTCCTAGGGTATTTGTTTTTGGATATTGGGGATGCTTATAAGAAGCCCGTGGGTCCTTGTACGAAGCCCAAGAGGAGGCTATCCGAGGGTCCTTGCATTGTAAGCCCATGAGGAGGCTATGGGAGGGACTATCGAGGGTCCTTGCATTGTAAGCCCAAGAGGAGGCTATGGGAGGGTCACTCGTTTGTACAAAGCCCAAGGGGAGGCGTGGTATAGTTGGTTTGAGCTCTTAGAGCGATTTCACCGGGAAACCATACTCTATGTCCTAACCTAAACTAGTGGAGATTCTTTGCACGAAGCCCAATAGGAGGCTATGGGGAACCTAGTGTTGTACTAAGTTGAGCAAGCATATAACACAAACACATGTATGAACAAGTACGAGCAAACATGAACAAGTACATGAACAAATATGAACAAGTATGAACAAGCACATATACATGACAAAGTGTGTGTATACAATGGAGTTTATGAAGGAAATATACCTGTAAGGATGATCCGTTTGTAAACACGGGGGCTCGGGACTTTTACTCGGGGAGAGACCCACTTGAGTTTATTCAAAGCTATGTAAACAGGTATTTACAAAGGGCTTGAGACTTATACCTACATGGAGGCCCATGGTATTTTTTGGGAAGATTTAAAGAAAACCTTCATTTTTTGATTTGTTGTTCGAAGTTAAATAAAACAAATTGATTGAAGTATGTACAAAAGGCGTACAATGAAATACCTAATTTCATGTACTGGAATGGGACTTATACCTATGTGGAGGCCCATGTTTTATTTTATAAAACATGGTGGATTGTTTTATTTACAGACGTGTCGTTTGAAAAACTGTTTGAAAGTTTGTTTTGAAAGAGTTTTCTGTACAAAGAAAAACTGTAAAAGAAAGAGGAAAGGGACTTATACTCTCTAATATTCGAGAGGCCCTACATCGTTTTGAAAAATCAATTGATCAATCAAAAGTTTTAATCAATAGTTTCTTTTGAAAAGAAAAATCAAAAAGAAATGGTTTATAAAGAAAACCGTGATCGCTTGTTTTAAAACGGTTTGAATTTGAAAGAACTCAACTTAATTAAAAACAAATTTGAATTAAGACCTAAGTGATTAGGGTTTGATCACAAAAAATATTTACAAGTGATTATGTTAAAAATCAAATGAAGAAAATAATATTTTAAAGTATTTAAAACACTTAGAAACAAGTCATTTTAAACCTAATTAAAAAGTATTAAATAAACATTTTTTTTGTGATTTTTTTGGATGTTCATAAAATATATATATTAAATGAGGAGTGTATAAAAAATGAAGAAAAAATTAATTAGTTTGGTTAGTTAATTAATTAAATGAAGTTTGTGAAGAAAATAAAGAAAAATAGTGTTAAAAAAAATGTTTTGTCTCCACAAGGGTTTGAACCCACGCTCTCTCTCACCAGCCAAAACACTTACCAACTGGGCTGCGCGCGCAGCTTGTAAGTATAACGCATCCATTTAATTATATTTAAAAACGAACATTTGAAATTTCTGAACAGAAAATGGCGCCAAGAACACATCCCCAATTTGATTTTGAAATTTCTGAAAACTGAACCAAATTGATCAAGTGAAGGGTCTATCTCACTCGGTTTTTTACAAGGATCATGATGGTGCCCTCATAATTCATTTATTTTTGCTCTAAGGTGATCAATTTTGTGATGAACACGAAGAACCCTAATTCTGAGATTGATCATGAAATTGTGTATGTGCAAGATAAGTAGCAATTGATTGAGGGTTAATGATCCTCATAAGTGCAGAAACAAGATGGTATGTTCATATTTCATTTATGATGCATGATTCATAGAGTTTGAAGTTCAAGTAGCTTACCTTCAAAAACGGCAAAAGTGAGAATCGAATTCTGCAATAGAGGTGTTACAGATGCTTTCTGATGATCTGGATAGCTTCAATGATGATTATGGAAGGTGTCTGGATGCTTGGAGTGAATTGAAAACATCTGGATCAAAGTATGGAACCCGATCTGCAGTAGAACCAAGTGTGAATCGAGCTTGATGATTCTGAAGTTTTTGATTGATGATGAGTGTTGGGATAGTTCATATGTGACATATATGAGGTGCTGGAAGTGTTAGTTTGGATAGAATTGAGCTTGAATGGATTTTGGCATGATAAGGCTCATTCTATGTTCATATGGAGGTGAGATGATGATTCTGAGTTTGAGGTGTTTTTGGGGTGTGTGAATGATTCAAACATATCCCAAATGATGTTTATGATATGTTAGAACCATCACTTTGGCCATAACTTCAAGGGTTTGGAGGTTGAGTTTTCTACCTCTTTGAAAACTATGAAACTTGCAATTCAAGAAAGAAGAGAGAAAACCTATAATTGTGAGGTTTTGGTGTCTTTTTGGAAGTGATTTTGATCTCTATTTATAGGCCATGGATTCTGAACTCAGACCTTTGCAAGTTGATCAAGAATTGGTGATTTGGCACTTAAGAGATAGAAAGGAATCTTACCATTAAATGCATATGGTTAAAAGTGACCAAACCATGGTTAAAACTCAAGCTTCTTATCCTCTTCCATTCTGATCTTCAAATCAGAAAATATCATTCAATTATTGCTTCTATGCATCATTACTTGGATCATTTGGCAAAATGGTTCATAACTTAGTGAAAATGGCTTGAAATTTCAAGTGAAAAGTTCACTAATGTCAAAATTCAAAACCATAGCTACACTCCACATTTTTTCATGCTCTTGGACATTTTGGAAAGCTCATATTACACACTTCAAAACCCTAGTTGAAAGTTTCTTCAAGACCTTTAAGGAAATGGGTGAAAAAGATCCATGAATTTTGAAGAAAATGAAGTTTTAAGTGAAGTTTTCAAAAGATACCAACTTTGAAGCTCCATTTCTCCTAAATGGTTGATCTTTTGGAAAAAAATTATATGTGTCAAAGTTGTTCATTGGATCAAAATCTACAACTTTCATGTTGGAAGTTTTTTTCAGTTTGTAGGTGAAATTTTGAGTTATTCCCTTCCAAAGTTTGGAAAAAACCATTGGAAAACACTTAGAATTTTTCTAAGTATGGAAAGTCAAACTTTTGACTTTTTGATTCTTGATTGATTTTCTTGATTTTTCTTGATCAAATGACTTCATACATCATATATTGATGATTCAAAACTTCAAAAGTCATGGTTGACCAAAATTCCCCAGAAGTCAATGGTGATCTTTTGCAGTTGACTTTTTCAGACGAATCGCGTTTCTGGAGATTTCAAATGAAACAAGCTATCCTCATCAAATGAGTGGTATGAATGGATCATATTGAGTTATTGGAAGACATTGAGCCATGGTTTGAGTTGTGGCACCATGTTCTGATTAAAAAGTCAGTTGTTCAGAAGAATTAGGTCAAAAACCCTAATTGTCGATCTGATGAGATTGATGACTGTGGATCTTGAATTGAGATGTAATTTCCATTGGATGTTGTCATAGGGATTATTTGAAGATGATTGAAACCTTTGATTGACTCCCTAGGGATTTTTAGGTTTTCCCAAATGTGATCCCTGATTTTAGTCCCTGATAGTTCAAAAAACCTAATCTGATGATTTGAGATTTCACTGTTGATCAATCTTTGTGTAGGAGATGTTCTGAGCCAATAGATTAAGCCAAAATGACATACTTGGGGTCTTGAGGTCATGTCCCAAGTCATTAGGTCAAATCCTGAGCAAAAGTCAGGGGTATGCTATCTTCAGTCAAAACCCTAATCTGATTGATTCAAAGTCTCTGAGCTTGTTGAAATGAATCCTTGAGGACCAAATGTTGACTGTTGAGGAAGATAATTCTTTTGAGATGAAGGGAGAACAAAACCCTAATTGATTGTTACTTGTACTGATGAGTGATTTCTTGATTAAACCCTGCTGAGCACAAGTAGCAAACACAAGCTATGCAATTTGTTAGAGATGCAAATGATGCATATGCTATGATATGAGGTGGTATCTTAGGTCAAAAATTGGGGTATGACAGGAAGAATTCAAATTCAAAGGATAGAACACTATGGATAGTCCTCCATATCTTGGAAACCAGGGGCACACCTTTCAATCTAAACGTCGAAGCATATGACAAGGTTATTTCTCGGGGAACTTCCTTCATGGCTTGGAGATCATGGGCACCTCTTCCGCGCTAAACACTGGGGCATGGGATATCAAACCCATAAGGTGTGGAGAACCGCAAAAGGTTAAAGACGTGGAGAACTTCGAAAATAATCAAAGGCGTGGAGTAACTCAAAGGGTCAAATCAGAGCAAAGCGCAGAGCAAAAGGAAAAGGCATCCCCACACTTTACAACATCGAACAAATCTTTCTCCTAACTACGATCTTCAAAGTTCAAAAACAGATATCGGGGAATCGCGCTAGCATCACACCCCATCAAACAAACCCACAACTCCAGCAAACTATATACGCTTTGGTTATTAATAACCTTTCACTGGAGCATCATACAAATACATACAAATCATGCATCACATACATTGTTCGATGCAATGCACCATACCTTTTTAGGTAGTCTTCTTTAAGACAAATGTTCGTATCCATTCCGGAAACCTTTTTAGGTAGTCTTATAGAAGACATTACTTCGTTCCACTCATTACATCAAACAACATATGCATGAGCATAAGCATTATCCCATACATCAAAAACTCTGGTGCTAAGCTATACTATCCACCTGCTTCCGGTAACCTTACCGATGCCAGTAACCTTACTGAGATATTTCCAAATTGATGTTTCCGGTAACCTTACCGATGCCAGTAACCTTACTGAGATATTCTTCCCAATCGCCTGATTGATGCTTTCCGGTAACCTTACCGATGCCAGTAATCTTACTGATGATAGCAACCTTGTTGTTCATTCCACTCATATGCATAAGCATTATCCACATTACCAAGCCGGCATAAGCATAGTCGTGGTGTAGGTGCAAATATGGAGTAAACAAGTTCAATAGGTTTAAGGAGATAAAATCCCGGGAATTACATCAGTATACATACATACGCATCAGCATATGCATATTGTCTATTACATTCATATACTATAAAAGCCCAATTTTTATTTGCAAATCCAAATCCTTACAAAGTCCAGTTCTCGTCCTGGAAAATCCTTACAAAGTCTAGTTCTCGTCCTGGCAAATCCTTACAAAGTCCAGTTCTCGTCTTGGCAAATCCTTGCAAAGTCCAGTTCTCGTCCTGGAAAACCATAAAAATCCAATTCTCGTTTGGTAGTCAGTTCCCGTCTGACAGGTGCATAAAAATCCAATTCTCGTTTGGTAGTCAGTTCCCGTCTGACTGGTGCATAAAAATCCAATTCTCGTTTGGTAGTCAGTTCCCGTGTGACTGTTACATTACATCCAGTTCCTGTCTGGTAGTCAGTCCCCGGCTGCCTGTTACATCCTATCTCAATCCTATTTCAAATCCTATTCCAATTTCAATTTTCAAGTTCAATCCCAACCATGACTTATTGCGTTAGTCCCTGAGCAGCAATAAGTTATGTCATATCACGTTAGTCCCTTGGCAGTGATCTCCTTTCAAATCTTCTCGACAATTCGTATCACATTAGTCCCTTGGCAGTGATATAGACTTACATCTCTTTGCAAATATAGGGATTTATTTTTCCTGTCTCTCAAACAGTTCTCCAAACAGGTGAATCTTTTTCATGCAGGTAAGTTTGCTAGAACTATAGCAAAAGATTACTCTTATGCAGGTACGCTTGTCAGAACCATGGCAGGTAATTCCTAATGGTGTAGGTGAAATTTGTCCGAACCAGGGCAAATGATCCAAATGGTGTAGGTGAAATTTGTCCGAAGCACGGCAAATGATCCTAAATGGTGCGGGTGAGTTTGCTACAAGCATGGCAAATGATCCTAAATGGTGCAGGTGAGTTTGCTACAAGCACGACAAATGATCCTAAATGGGGCAGGTGAGTTTGCTACAAGCACGACAAATGATCCTAAATGGTGCAGGTGAGTTTGCTACAAGCACGACAAATGATCCTAAATGGGGCAGGTGAGTTTGCTACAAGCACGGCAAACGATCCTAAATGGTGCAGGTGAGTTTGCTACAAGCACGACAAATGATCCTAAATGGGGCAGGTGAGTTTGCTACAAGCACGGCAAACGATCCTAAATGGTGCGGGTGAGTTTGCTACAAGCACGGCAAACGATCCTAAATGGGGCAGGTGAGTTTGCTACAAGCACGGCAAATGATCCTAAATGGTGCGGGTGAGTTTGCTACAAGCACGGCAAATAATCCTAAATGGTGCGAGTGAATTTGCTACAAGCACGACAAACGATCCTAAATGGTGCAGGTGAGTTTGCTACAAGCACGGCAAATGATCCTAAATGGGGCAGGTGAGTTTGCTACAAGCACGGCAAATGATCCTAAATGGTACGGGTGAGTTTGCTACAAGCATGGCAAATGATCCCAAATGGTGCAGGTGAGGTTGCTATAAGCATAGCAAATAATCCTAAACAGTGCAGGTGAACTTGCTAGAACTATAGCGAGTGATCCTACTGGGGCTCACAAACTACGAAAGCTTGCTAGCGCTATAGCAAGTCAACACAACAAACTGTGAGTCGTCGCCGTTGACGGTTACATTTACCCATCACGTTAGTCCCTCGGCAGTGATCAAAGGGGTTTCACAAAGGGTTTTACAACAAGATTTCAAAGGTTTCTCAATTGGGTTTATCACGTTAGTCCCTCGGCAGTGATCTTCTCCAAAACGTCATCAACGACAAACAAAGGTTTTTTTCTCTTTTTACTAACTTCAACTAACATAACTAACAATCATGCATCATTCAATACCTCATTCATACATAATGCATATACATACACCGCTCTCATTTATTTTGAGAAGCTCACTGCATCATACATCGCATGCATCATAACATTGCATAAAATTCAGGTTGCCTTTCTAGGCCGTGCTACAATCGAAACACAGTGATTCCTTTCGAAAGCACCTGCTTCGCATTCGAAAGAGAGGGGTATTTACCTCGGGTGGCATCTTTAAACCCATCTCTCGCATAACTTCTTCCCAAACAAACGCAAATTTTGGGGCATTCTCAGTGTCCAATCATCTTCCACCTTTAGATCACGATAGGCAGACGTGCCTATCCGACTCTTCAGGTTTAAGAAGATTGAACAGGGGCAGCTGTCATACCCCAAAATTTGCCCGATCAGATCTACATATTTTAATTCATCAAAGGTCAAAATTAGGAGTCATGGGGTTTGACATTCCTATTGTCAAACCCGCCCTCTTATAAAATGTCATGAGAAATAAATGGGGTGAAATTAACAAGTATCTTGGGTCCAAACATTTGGCCCATATATCTCAGGTTTGGATCATTTGTTTGGAGTATTTTTATGGGTTTTATTCTTCTAACAATTTAATTGGTGTGATGTTTATTATTAATTTATTAGGTTCATTGGCTATTATCAAAATAATTAGGGGATTATTAATTATTAATTTTGGTATTATTATTAGAATTATTAATTAGGAGTATTATTGATAATTGTTAAATAATTGGACAGTAGGCCCATTGGGTGTATAAAACCCTAACCTAATACATTAATATAAATAGGTGCTATTTCTAACAATTAGGGGAGGTCAACTCCATCCACTAACCCTTTGCCGATTTTGTCAACCATTCTGATACTACTAACATCCTTGTTTTTTTTCACACAGAAAGGAGGCCAATTTTTTAACCGGACTCTCCCTCTCTGTACAAACAACTAACTCTCATTCACTTTCAGCACACACACTTTTTTTAGATCTTTTTTATTAACCATTAACCATTGTTTCTCTGCACGGTACCAAGAACCATAACTCATACACAAACACTCATTCCACACACTGTATTGCCAACCCCTTCCATACAAAATAATACAAAAAAACAATATTCCATGATCACCATCCTTTGTCCTTTAACCTGCAAGAAAAAAAAGGAAAGAACTATAACACTACAAACATCCGCTTCCAACAATTTCAACATACCATTTTATATCAATGCAAAAGTTAACAAATTGTCTATTAGTTTGGACTTATATGTTGACAGGAAAATAGAAGCAGATTCAAAACCAATCATCACTGCGGAACGGTCACGAAGCACCACTGTAAGTCACAACCGGCGACATCCCCTGGTCAGCCGTGAAATTCTCTCCGGATCCGGCCGCGTTTCAGCGGCGTCCTCCCTCCATCGGCGGAACACCAACCACCCCTTTCAATAGCGTCACCCTCATCGGGGACCGCCCTCCGCCTCAGCACAACAACACTCCGAACAGCACCACGAGCAGGAGCATCACCATCACACCGCTCAGACGAACCACAACCCAAAGACCACCGCAAATACAAGCTATCCACGCCGGAAAATCTGAATCGCCGCCACCTGGTCCGATTTGCCATGGTTCTGTTTTCAATCTAAGGAAAAATGGGTTCTTTGAAAAGGGGAAAAATGGTATCGGCTCACAAATTGTGTCTTTGGGTCTTTTATTGTTTTTTTTCTTTACCAGGCGGTGCAATGTTATTGGCCAGATAGGATGATTCAAAAGGTCGCTGGGGGGCCCACATGCCGTTATCTTGACTTTCTCATTTGCTTACTTTATTATTGTATATAACTTTTCCTGAGTAACTAAATAACATCAAAAGTAGTTGGTACATATGGTGAAGGAGAGAAGCTTATGACCAATGGAACCTGAGTTCGAATCCAGGTTTTGTCACAATTTTATTCTATGTTCCTGCTAGCAGATCCAGCGCGTGAGGCTTAGGAAAGACCACCATGCTCCATTGTGTGTCTGCCTTTGGATTCACAATGATTAAGATCTAAGGGATGAAAATACGAAAGTCCACCATGGTACTGCAAGGATCATTCATACAAGATTATAGCCAGGTTCTTTATTTTTATTTTATTATTGTTTAATTAGTTAATTTAAATGATGATCAAAGATTGTTTAATTTAGTTAATTTAATCAATTTTAATTTAGATTAGTATAATAAAATTAGGATTAGGCTTTAGGATTAAAATATGTCCCGACTATTCAATTATTCGACTTAATTATTTAATCACAAAAACCCTATAAAGGTGTAATATTAGGGTTTGCCCGATCCCATTGCCCATTTGGCAAAACATTAACCTTCAATTAATTCTCTCCTCGACCCGACTAAATCTATTAGTCGCATTAGACGAGAGATAAAAATTACAAAACTAAAATACATTTAATTTGCTGCCCGCGACGATCAATCTATCGATCTGAGTAACCAGCAATGCCCCTTAATCCGTTAGCTATACTGACCAAATCTATTGGTCACCGCATCTAACGGTGCCATATCAAAGCAGGGTTGTACGCCCAAAACCACATCTAAAACACTAAACCACGATACTACGGATTTACATTCTTTCAAACACTGCGATGTTCACAACTACGATAAGGTAATTCAAAATACCTTCGAACTTCGCATTTTAAAACAACTTCAAACACCTCCATAATCAAATTCAATTCTAAGGCGTACAACCCTGTGCCCGAACTACGTTGACTCTGATTCTCCCTAAGGAGATACGTAGGCACTTGGATAACCAAGGCGAGTCCCCCTCTCTAAAATCTCAATTCACTTAAAATCTCAATTTTTTCCCTATTCAATTCCTTAGCTATTAACCTTAACTTTTAGCCATAAAACTTGACCCTTAGATTCAAAGCCAATAGGAAAGGGTTGAGGGTGCCTAACACCTTCCCTCGACCTGATTATAATAACTTACCCCGATCTCTAAACTGCGTAGGGTTTCCTATTTGCCCTTCAGAATAGGTGGCGACTCTAAAACATTAATTTTTAGGGCAGGTTGCTACAATATCCTTGTTGTTAAACACCAGCCCTAACTTGAACCTTTTATCTCCACAACTTTGAAAATTTGGAAAATGTTCATACTCTTCTTCATCTTCACTACCAGGTGGAGTGTATAGCTGATCTAAGTCCTCATCAACAACATTCTCAGTTGGCATTGATGATGTATCTGTAGGTAACACTGTAGTCCAATCCACTTCTATAGACTCTTCATCAGTATCAGGTGCAAAGTCATCATCATCATCTGTACTACCATCCATATTGTTTTCAGCATCATTCATGTTATCACCCTCACCATCAACATTTGCCTCTACTTCAACATCACCCTCACCATCAGCATTGTCCTCTACACCAACATCACCCTCACCATCAACATTTGCCTCTACTCCAACATCACCCTCACCACCAGCATTAGCACCTTCACCATCACCCTCACCACCAGCATTAGCACCTCCAACATCACCCTCACCACCAGCATTAGCACCTACACCATTTTTCTCACCCTCAACAGTTACATTGGTACCATCCACATCCATTTCTACACCCTCATCAATTATTTCAGGAATATCAATGGCATGCTCGACATATACATTCACAACATCAAATCCCTCAACATCCTTGATAAACCTTAGTACATCCCTGTCATTTTCTGTAGCTGTCAGACCCCTGGCAAAACTAAACCTAGGGTTCACATACCAAATACACTTCAAACTGTTATATCCCACCTCATGAATCAATTTCTCTAGTTCTATGTAGGATATATAATCAACATCCCATGCCCAATTCAATTATGTAACTATCCCATCTAGGTACCATTTAACAGGACTGTGCACAAGTTTACCACGATGGTGAATCCTTAGCCTAATTCTTTGGGCAATAGCTGGCCTGAATAGGACAAATTTTAGGGTTAGGTTTTTAGATTAAACAACATTTCATTTTCATTCGTAGGGACCACAATCAAAGCACTACATTTAAAATTAGGGTTTCTAATACCTGGGACCACAGACAATATAAAACACATTGGGACCACAGACAAAGATATTCAAATACGTACCTGAAGCAAAACTTTTCATCTTCTTTCAACTTTGATGAAAGTGGAACTGGGAACTCTTCTGACATTGCAGTGAAGGTGGATGCACAATGGAGATGAACAAGGTTGAGCAGAAGTTACGCGAACGGAGCAGCTTAAGTATGTTGTCTGGAAAAAATTGAAGAAGAAGAATGTATACGAAGGAAGACGAGGATAAAGCAACTGATGATGAGGTTCAATTTAATCCATACAATAAATACATAAAATGTTTTATGAAAATATTAAATATTAAGTTAATAATTAAAAAATGAAATTAAAATAAAAATAGTGATGTGGCAAATGACTGGACCAAATTGAAGGATAGAAAAACACTTAGAAAGGGGGGGTTTGAATAAGTGTGGCTTTAAAAACTTGACAGATAAAAATAAATTGCACAGTTATTTTTATCCTGGTTCGTTGTTAACTAAACTACTCCAGTCCACCCCCGCAGAGATGATTTACCTCAACTGAGGATTTAATCCACTAATCGCACAGATTACAATGGTTTTCCACTTAGTCAGCAACTAAGTCTTCCAGAGTCTTCTGATCACACACTGATCACTCCAGGAACAACTGCTTAGACACCCTCTAAGACTTTTCTAGAGTCTACTGATCCACACGATCACTCTAGTTACAACCTGCTTAGAAAACTTCTAAGACTTCCTAGAGTATTCTGATCCACACGATCACTCTAGTTCCTTACAACTTAATGTAATCAATTCTAAGAGTATTACAATTGCTTCTTAAAAGCTATAATCACAAACTGTGATATTTCTCTTAATCGTTTAAGCTTAACCTCACTAAAATATTACAACAGCAATGTAGTGAGCTTTGATGAAGATGAAGATTCTGAGTTTTGATTTGAACAGAGTTTCAGCAAGTTAATTTGAGTTGTTTTCGTTCAGAGTCGTTAACCTTGCTTCTCATCAGAACTTCATATTTATAGGCGTTGGAGAAGATGACCGTTGAACGCATTTAATGCTTTGCGTGTTCCGTACAGCATCGCATTTAATGTTTATACGCTTTTGTCAACTACCTCGAGCCTTGTTCACGCTGTGTCTACTGACGTAGCCTTTAGTAGCTTTTAACGTTCCTTTTGTCAGTCAGCGTAGCTTGCCACTTGTACTTCCTTCTGATCTGATGTTTGTGAATACAACATTTGAATATCATCAGAGTCAAACAGCTTGGTGCAAAGCATCTTCTGATCTTCTGACCTTGAAGTGCTTCTGAGCGTGATACCATCAGAACTTCAGTGCTTCTGATCTCTTGTTCTTCTGATGCTTCCATAGACCCATGTTCTGATTCTGCTTCGACCATCTTCTGATGTCTTGCCATACCATGTTCTGATGTTGCATGCTGAACCCTTGAGACAAAGCTTCTGAGCGCTGAATTATGCGTACTCTTTATATATTTCCTGAAAAGGAAATTGCATTGGATTAGAGTACCATATTATCTTAAGCAAAATTCATATTATTGTTATCATCAAAACTAAGATAATTGATCAGAACAAATCTTGTTCTAACAATCTCCCCCTTTTTGATGATGACAAAAACATATATAAATGATATGAATTTGCGATCAGAAAGAACAGACGGCAAAAGACAAATTACACAGCTATAGCATAAGCATATGAATATGTCTCCCCCTGAGATTAACAATCTCCCCCTGAGATAAATAATCTCCCCCTGAAATAAATACTCGAAGAACTTTAATAAAAGACTTCCCTGATTATTTCGGTAGAGACGATCATATAAGCTTTTGTCTTCAGAGAATTCATAGCTTCTGACTTCTGCTTCCATTGGACAGCTTCAGAACTAGAATTTCTTTAGATCCCTTGAACACTCACAGCTTCTGATTCCTGCTTCCATCTAGGACAGCTTCAGAACTTGAATTTCTTTGATCTTCTGAACATTCACAGCTTCTGACTTCTGCTTCCATCTAGGACAGCTTCAGAACTTGAATTTCTTTGATCTTCTGAACATTCACAGCTTCTGATTTCTGCTTCCATTTAGGACAGCTTCAGAACTTGAGTTTTCTGGATCTTTGGAACATTCACAGCTTCTGATTTCTGCTTCCCTCGGATAGCTTCAGAGCTTTGAATATCTACCAACATCACTTCATGCTAGATTTGTATCAGAACATTGTTGAATGTACCAGAGCATCATCAGAGCATCTCTACATCCTGAAATGTTACAGAACAACAACTAAACGACAAAAGTCAGCATGAACGAGTCAGAGCCATAGAGGCTAAAATAATGTATCAGAGCAAATAGAATTTTGTCAGATCAAATAAACAAATATGAATCAAATTCTATTATCGGTGCTTCTGATTTCTGAAGCTTGATAGCACTCAGCTTGCTTCAGTTTCCATGAGTTTATTCTTTTTACAGAATAACACTTCTTATGGTTTTGCTTCTTGTGTTTGCTTTGAAGATTCTCTTCACTTCTTTATACCTGCAAAACACTTAAACCATATAGAACTAGCAAGTTCTTGTTAGTAAATGTGTGGGAGCTGTACCCAGCAACTGATAGATTAATCAAATCATTTATCATTTATCTTCTCCCCCTTTTTGTCATAACATCAAAAAGAATATTTCAAAAGATTCAGATGTAAAACGACAAATAGAATTACTGGAATGTAAAAACAAAGTAACTTTTCATTGAAAATCAAAGATATTACATAAGAGGAATGTTTAACAAGCAGATGCAACAAGGAAAGAAAACTACTAAGACCAAAACCTAAGACCCTAGCTAAGACAAAATCTTGGCCAGCATGCCATGAAGGAGTGAAGCGCATCATTGACTGCTTCTTGGGCTTCCAGGCGAGGGGTCAGGGAGACTTGGTTCTGATGCAGATCTTCCACAATCTTTATCAGAGACAGCATTCTCAGCGGGTGAAGATGAAGAGATTCCTTCGGAATGAGTTGAGGGAGAGGAATGGTTAGATGAAGAGGAAGTTGAGTCTAGAAGGAAACAAGATGAGGAAGAAGATGGAGATGATAGAGGGCTTTCACCAGGGGGTTGAAACACTCGTCTGGAATAGTTTCCAGATAACTTAGCTTCGAATGGATTCACCTTGAGAGGGTCATAGGTGATCTTTATCTTTTTGGGTTTGGAAGGAGATGTTTCAACAGCTTTTCTCTTTTTGTTTTGATCATTTTCATGGTTTCCTGGGTTTGATGAAAGGTTCATGATGGATTTTCAGATAATGAACAGCTAGGGTTTATGATATGAATGCAAAAAGATAGAGAGGGAAAACAGGGATAGAGTAAAATGGAGAAAGTATAAGAGAGAAGGAGAAGCGCTTGAAGAGTATAAAAAGAAAACTGAAAGAGAGTAAATGATGAAAAGCATTTAATGTTACGTGACGTGAGGAGAGATAATAATGACAAAAGACGTGACTAGCACAGTTACCTATGGTCGGTGTCCCTTCAACTGCACGCGCGCTTATCCATGAATAGTAACGACAGGTTTACCATCCCGAGATAAAACGTTACAGCTGTTTTGCTTTAAAAGAGGTTCTGAATCAACTTAGACAATGAAACGTTAGTAATAACCGAATCATGGTTTCTAAAAGAATTCAATCAGAACTTCTGATAAAAAAAATATCCACATTCATTTCAGAAGATACTCATACGTAAGAACTTCTCATCTTCTCATTCTGGGCATAAATCCATACTGATGTTCTTCAGAATGAACTTAAACCTATCTTCAGCCAGGGGTTTTGTAAAGATATCAGCCCATTGATGGTCTGTATCCACAAAGTTTAAAGATATAACACCCTTCTGAACATAGTCCCTTATGAAATGATGTTTAATCTCAATATGTTTAGCTTTTGAATGAAGAATAGGATTCTTAGATAAACATATAGCAGAAGTATTATCACAGAATATAGGAATGTTACTCTCAAATATCTGATAATCTTCTAGCTGACTCTTCATCCAGAGCATCTGTGTACTGCAACCAGCAGCAGCGACATATTCTGCTTCTGTAGTTGATAGAGCAATAGTTGCTTGCTTCTTGCTATACCAGGAGATCAAATGACTTCCAAGAAATTGGCAACTTCCTGAAGTACTCTTTCTTTCAATTCTGTCTCCAGCATAGTCAGCATCGCAGAATCCTACTAAGTTGTATTCTTTAGATTTTCTGTAAACTAAGCCAACATTAGTAGTACCTTTCAGATACCTTAGAATTCTCTTAACAGCAGTTAAATGAGATTCTCTAGGGTCTGATTGGAATCTAGCACACAAACAAACGCTGAACAGAATGTCAGGTCTAGAAGCAGTCAAATATAGAAGAGATCCAATCATACCTCTGTATAACTTCTGATCTACCTTCTTACTTACCTCATCCTTACCTAGGATGCATGTTGGATGCATAGGAGTTTTGGCTTCTTTGCAGTCTAGAAGATTAAACTTCTTCAGAAGTTCCTTCACATACTTGGTTTGGTGAACATACGTTCCTTCTGATGTTTGATTTATTTGTATTCCAAGGAAATACTTGAGTTCTCCCATCATGCTCATTTCAAACTCAGCCTGCATAGACTCAGCAAACTCCTTTCCGAGTGTAGCATTAGATGTTCCAAAAATAATATCATCTACATATATTTGACAAATTAAAATATCCCTTTTAAAGGTTTTACAAAAGAGAGTAGTGTCCACTTTTCCTCTAGTGAAACCATTATCCAGAAGGAAAGAACTTAAGCGTTCATACCAAGCTCTGGGAGCCTGTTTCAATCCATACAATGATTTCTTTAGTTTAAAAACATGATTAGGAGACATAAAGTCTTCAAAACCAGGAGGTTGATGGACATAAACTTCTTCATCTATATAACCATTTAAGAAGGCACTCTTAACATCCATCTGATAGAGAGTAATGTTATGTTGAGTGGCAAATGAAATTAATAGACGAATAGATTCTAACCTGGCCACTGGTGCAAAGGTTTCTGTATAGTCTGTCGCACGCTCGCGAAAAATGAACAGAGTCGCCACCAATATATTTATCCCATAAGGGAAAGGAATATCAGAAAACCTAACAAAGGGTAAGAACAAGGTCTTGCGACCAGAGAATCAAGGTACGGGAGTCGGTTACGCGAGGGGAAGGTACTAGCACCCCTCGCGCCCATCGTACTCGATGGTATCCACCTATGTTTGTTTCTATCTAAAGGGTGTGTACTATGTCTATGTCTATATGAGAATGAATGCAAAAGGAAATACGGGGAAAAGAAGGAAATATTTACAAGTGTGCTCGTTCAAGCCCCGCGACTTGATGCCTACGTATCCTTTTCAGGAATCAGAGCGCCGTAGTTCGGCTCCATAGTTTTGTTTGTTTTTGTGTTTTTTAGTTGGGCGGAGTTAACGTTCGCGCTCTTGCATAAGGGATCGACCTAGGATGCAATGGAGCGGAAATAACGGTGCCCTTAAGAAAGCGAGAGGAGAGAGAAAGAGTTTGAGTGTTTCGAGGAAATCCCTTAAGCAAGGGAAACTCGAGTTACTCTTTGGTTTGTGTTTTTTAAAGATTGGGAACTCACGCCTGAATGGAACCCTTAAGCAAGGGAGCTCCAAGCACTCGAACATCCCTTAAGCAAGAGAAGTTACAAGCTATCATTCCCTTTTTATTAGTCAAAGTATTTATTAGTCATTTTTTATGCGTTTTCTTGGTATTTTTTATGGGAGTTTATTCAAGTATTTTTAGATGTTTTAGGGTTGAAAAGAAAAAGAACTAGCCTAATATGAATGGGGAATTCTACTTATTATTATCATGGTTTCTACCTAAGGTTAGGATTTAAAAGAAAGTAGCATATTGAAAATGGCATGAAAAAAAGAACAAGTCAAAACATAGTACAAAAGCGAATTAAAAGTACTATTATTTTTATGTTGATTTTTATGAGAGAAATTGAATTACAAGTCAAGTAAAAGACTAAAACAAATAGCCTAAACTAATATTTTTAATGATTATTCTTTTATGTCAAAAATTAGTATTAAAAGTCTCAAAGTTAACAAGAAATATTAGCACTTTTATTTACAAGAAAAAATGTGAAAAAACTAAGTAAAATCTAAATTGAGTCAATTAAAAAATAAAGGCATCAGGGGGTGCAAACAGGTTAACAGGGTGTAACTAGCAGCTGGGCGCAGGCCCATTGAGGCAGGCCCAGGAAAGTTCTTTGTTAGCTTCTATTTGCCAGAAAAAGGCATAACGGGCCGTATGGGAGGTGTGAGTAGCGCTGGCCCGAGTGTTAGTTTTGTTTCAGATTTTATTGTTCAGTTAACATGTTATCAGCATTCAGAAAAATAAACAAGTGATACAATGGAGGAAATAAGAAGTGAGGGAGGCGAAATAAAATTGGGACTAGGGTTAAGTTACGAGTCTCAGACTCTCATCTCTCTCTCATACGCGATTTCCGGCGAGGGCTCCGCCGCGAGCGCCGCCGTCACCTTACCTCCACCAATCCTAACTCAAATAACTAGAAAAGATTGCTTGAACCTAGCCTCTATTCATAATCACCGACTCAGAAGAGACGAGCATGCTAATGAATCGTGAATGCGGAGTATGAGTTGTGGAAGATCTTACCTGAAGTGCAGAGGGAGATCTTGAGTTGAGAAAACCAAAGATGATCCGATCTCGTACGCAATTGACGGCGAGCAATCTTCAGGTGAACTCTTAATTTCTCGGTTCTTTCTTCTCCGTTTCGCTTTCCTCTTCCTCTTCTCTTTTTACTTTGAATTTTGTGCGAGTGTTGTTGATTGCGTGTTGCGGAGAGAGATCCTGAGAGACTGCCGAGAGTGAGTGAAACTGCTGAGTGATGAGAGAAGGGGCCAAGCACAAGCCTCTTGAAGCTCTGATAGTGAGCTTCAATGGCTTCCTCACTGTGCGCGTACGTGAGAGGTGTGGGGGTGAGAATGTTTGAACTGTGGTTTCACGATCTTTCCTTCAAAGTCTGCAAGCGAGACAATGATGGTGATAGTGCTTAGGTGTCAGCTTATGGGTGGGTGGATGGTTTTATAGGGCAATGATTGGGCAATCATTAAGGATTTTCAGATGTGGGACTTTGCTTGGACTTGCAATGCCTTTTTTCTGATTTTTGAATGTGGGACTAACATGTTTGCAGCTTTTTTGATTTCTCGGATGTGGGACTCGTATTGTTTCTATGTATGCAGGTTTAGAGTTATGACTCTGTTTTGGTTTTCTTTGATTTGTAGACACGGCTGCAAGTCTAATATGCAGGGCTGCAACAAATGGAGTGTGGGTCGGAATTGGTGAGTGTCTGATTTTGTTTCAAGTGAGTAATTGAACTTGTTTGTGATCTTTTCGCGAATGCAATGGGTTTTTTTTCTGTTTGGTAATTGTGACTGCAGGGTTATTTTATGGATTAATTTCATGACATTCTGAATGTATGTTGCAGGTCCGGTTTGCTATGATGCTTCAGGCTTGACGGAACGTGGGGAGCAGAGAGGTTGAAGCTTGGGCGTTAGAAGCATGAGGAAGAGATGGATCAATGCGTGTACGGGGCTGTTTCTGACTTGGTTTTAGCTCGGTATGGTTCAATCACTTGGGTTTACTTTACTTTCTGAACCGATGCATTTTCGTTAAAATTGTGAGCTGCAGTTTGTCTTCTCGCAGGCTTAATCATGAGCCGGTTTATTGTTCCCGCAGGTTTGGTTTAGTGGCTTTATAATCGGACTGGGATTTTTGAAGAATGTATGTATTTCCTTCTGTGATTTTGACTTTGAAATCAGGTATGGATTTGTATGACTGTCAATATGGGGTATGAATTCTGAATTAAGTTTCGTGTAGGATATAGGCTCGATTGGTTTTGGAATCTGCCGTGATGCAGGGATGATTATTTCTAGACTGATGCAGGTTATTTCAGCTCAAATAGATATTGGCTTCTTTTTCGAATTGTTGCAACAGATTTGGAAACGTATGCCTTAGCTCCTTTTTAACGGTGCCTTTTTGTTTATGAGTTTGTATGTGGGTCGCAGGGAGTGTTGCGGAATGTTTCAGCTTGTCCTTTTTGTTTAGCAGCCATGGTGCATGCTGAAGCTGTCATGAATCCCCCACTGCATGCTTACTTTTCTACAGGTTGTGAGGCATTTGGAATGAAATTGGTTCCATGATCCATTTCATGTGCCTGACCTGAACTGACTTGTGTTGTTGTACTTTTCTGTCATGGCTCTGTGATTAGAAATTCAATTCATTTTGGAACATCACTGAATGTTGAATTGGGATGTAATTTGGATGATGTGGATATCGGTCGAATCGAATGATGTAATGAATTTGTGTTTTGAAATTGGTTTTTTTGAATTTTGTAAAGGATTTTCTCTTGATGAATTATGTAGAAGCCTTGAACATTTTGTAATGGATTTGGATTTTTGTATGGACATCATAACCTGAATTTGGACTCTTGTAATTTTCTTTTGTAATGAGTGGAAATGGAAGCTTTGTAGTTTTCTTTTGGATTGAATTTATTTTGTTCTTGTTTGTAGCTTCACTTGTGATGCCATAGAACTTGGATTTTGATTTTGATAGAGATTCTGAACATGAATACACTTGAATAGCGCTTGAACCATGAACGCTCGAATAGTCCTTGAATCGTGGATGAGCTTTCCATTAGAACTTCAATCTCTTTTGCCAACCAAAGACTCATGAAATGAGTGGAACTTGATTTAATGGTGAATACTTGCAAGCGCATTATGATGAACTCAAATCTTGTAACCTTAAGCACCAAGAAATCTCATGCAAAAGCTTGAGAACTTCGTTTCACCTAGATTACCAATTAAATCCGCCTCACGTATAACGAACAAATTCCAATCAACTCGCATCTTCAACGACACCCCTTTTTTATTCAATTCATCAATTCAAACCAAACTCACATATTATTAGCACAAATAATGCTCCAAGTACAATGCAATCTTCTTGCACCATGGTTCAATGATCTTAGAATCAAACCACAATTCCTTTGGTCACCCATAGGGAAACAAACCCTTAAACCCTGATTTCACACTTCGCTGTTGGAAACATCCGAAGAATTAGACTTTAATTTCAATACAAGCCTCAATCTCAATATGACGCCCTAGGCTTTCAAAATCCTTAATCCCAGTGCCAGGTTATTGATTAATGATGCATGATGTTATGTTGATGCCCTAATGGAGTATGTACATGAGATGAGAAGTCTAAGCCAGTTAAAATTTAAAGGGTAGGACAAATTTGGGGTATGACAGCTGCCCCTATTTAATCGTCTTAAACCTGAAGGTGAGATTGGCGTCAGCCTTTCGAACATTCAAGGTAGAAGAAGATTAAATATCAAAGTACAAAAATTTGTCCTGAAGAGAAGATGGTGTAAGTGTTATCTTTATTTTTGTTTTTTTGCTTTGATATCTGCTGGGGAAAGAGAATTTTGTTTTTCTGGTGGAAGAATTTACAATGAGTAATTGGATGAACGGTGATAGCTTGTAATGTGGTAATGGTGCCAATACAAGGTTCTCGATGGAAATGATTCTGTTGTATGAAACTGTAGTTGGAAAATACGGGTCTGACGGGATGATAGGATCTACTGACTCAGAAATTGAAAGATGAGGATAAGGTCAACGGACCTACGATCCACAAGAATGCAAGACGAGGATAAGGTCAACGGACCTACGATCCACAAGAATGCAAGACGAGGATAAGGTCAACGGACCTACGATCCACAGGAATGCAAAAGATGAGGATAAGGTCAACGGACCTACGATCCACAGGAAATGAAAGATGAGGATAAGGTCAACGGACCTACGATCCACAGGAAATGAAGGATGAGGATAAGGTCAACGGACCTACGATCCATAGGAAATGAAGGATGAGGATAAGGTCAACGGACCTACGATCCACAGGAAATGAAAGATGAGGATAAGGTCAACGGACCTACGATCCACAGGAAATGAAAGATGAGGATAAGGTCAACGGACCTACGATCCACAAGAAATGAAAGATGAGGATAAGGTCAACGGACCTACGATCCACAAGGATATGCAAAAGATGAGGATAAGGTTGACAGACCTACGATCCATAAAAAGATTATTGAAAACACTTAGACTGGGGATTGGGGATTGGTAAAACCAAGTATCGGCACCATGGGTGGAAGAGATTTGTAATGGAGTAGCAGATATCCATTGGAGTTTGTAAGGACAACTTTTCTGTGGGGAAGTATTGTATTATCTGGCTTATGCTTTGTATGCATGTTTGAATTTTTCTATGGCGTAATGTTCCGTTTTAACGGATATGCTACGCTTTTGAGGATGCAACATGAATGCAATGAACACTATATGCAAAGTGCCAAATAAAGGCTTTGGTGAGGCAGAGGAGTGGGATCATTGGGGTCCGTTGCCTTGTGATTATCGAACCATCATTGTGAATTGACATTGGAACCCTACAGTACCAAAGATTATTGGTAACTGCGTCGAGGGTTGGAACATAGCCCTGCTGGGGATGAAATGATTTCGCTCGACTTTCCTTACATCCTAAGCTGCTTGGGGAATCATGAGTTTTGAGAGACCACTCTTCGTCTGCCATGTGGGAGAGGGATGTGGACCTTTTCAGGTGCCCCATGCTTACCAGTACTGATGAATTATACTCTGGAACTTTCGCGTGGGATGATGATGGCCTTGGTGACACATCATGAGCCAAGATGGCGGCTAGAACCTGCAACCTGCACGGAAAACGACATTTGGATGCAATTGGTGCCCCTTAGAGCACTTTTATGTTTATGTAACACCATGTTTCGTTTTGATTTTATGATTATTGCCCCCACGCTTTCAATGCAATGTTTAATAACGAATTAAATCACACCTCGCATGCGTAAAAATGAAAAGAAAGAAAGAAAGCTTTTTGCATCAAAAGATCATTTTATTGATGGAATGCCTGTGAATAGGCTTCTGTACAGGGAAGCAACTCCTAAATGAGGTAGTTGCGAAAAAAGAAAATACAAATGCAAAGAGCAAAATGGCAAAGAGAGATGCTCGGGTTTCCACTAAAACTGATATTGCTACAGTTCCCATATCCTCAATCCTCTCAATGCTTTGCTTCAGAAGGGTAGTGGTTGGATTGATCTGTCCGTTCTGCCAAGGGCGTGTAGTGGTCTTTGTGAAAGATATTCAGACTGCAGCCTCTCGCTTTTGATCCCTAACTTTTGCCTGGACCGCCCTTTCGGGTTTTCAATCCAGCGGGATGCCCCTTTTTGCCTAAGTCGCCTTTTCAGGTTTTCAACTTAGCGGGTTATTCTTCTTTTTTGTTTTATCCCTAATTTTTGCCCAAACCCTTTTGGTTTGCCGGGATGCCCTTATTTTTGCCTAGGTACGTCGACCTAGCGGGTCTTTTATGCGTAGTATTTTTTGACTGAGTCTGAATTGACTGGAAGCGGAACGTCTTCCCCATCCATCTTTGTCAGGATTAAAGCACCACCTGAAAATGCTTTCTTCACAATGTACGGTCCCTCATAGTTGGGAGTCCATTTGCCCCTTGGATCAGTGTGAATTGGCAAAATCTTCCTTACGACTAGGTCACCTGTGTGGAATTCTCGAGGCCGAATCTTCTTGTCATACGCTTTCTTGATCCTCTTTTGGTACAACTGGCCATGGCAGATAGCAGATAAGCGTTTCTCCTCAATTAGATTGAGATGATCAAGCCTCGTTTGAACCCATTCTGTTTCATCGAGTTTGGCGTCCATCAAGACTCTCAACGAAGGGATTTCCACTTCGACAGGTAGTACGGCCTCCATACCGTAGACGAGAGAGAAGGGGGTTGCCCCAGTTGAAGTACGGACAGAAGTTCTATAGCCATGCAAAGCAAACGGCAACATCTCATGCCAATCTTTATACGTTCTAACCATCTTCTGGACAATCTTCTTTATATTCTTGTTAGCAGCTTCGACTGCGCCATTCATCTTTGGCCGATAGGGTGACGAATTGTGATGTTCAATCTTGAACTCTTCACACAACTCCGCCATCATCTTGTTATTAAGATTGGACCCGTTATCAGTGATGATCTTGTTTGGAACCCCATATCGGCATATGATCCCCTTCTTGATGAAGCGAGTAACGACTTGCTTGGTTACGTTCTTGTAAGAAGCAGCTTCAACCCATTTGGTGAAGTAGTCGATAGCAACAAGAATAAATCTGTGTCCATTTGAAGCTTGTGGCTCTATCCGTCCGATCATGTCTATGCCCCACATAGCAAAGGGCCAAGGCGATGTCAGGACATTCAGAGGAGTCGGAGGAACATGAATTCTGTCAGCATACACTTGACATTTGTGTCATTTCTTCACGTACACATAACAATCACTTTCAATCGTCATCCAGTAATATCCTGCTCGCAAGATCTTTTTGGCCATAGAATGTCCACTGGAATGAGTTCCGAAGGATCCTTCATGAATTTCCCGCATGATCAATTCTGCTTCGTGTCTATCCACGCATCTGAGCAAAACTGAATCATAGTTTCTTTTGTACAGGACGTCTCCTGACAAGAAAAATTTGGATGCTAACCTTCGAAGCGTTCGCTTATCACCAATCGTAGCATCTTCGGGATACTCTTGCTTCTCAACATACCTCTTGATGTCGTAATACCATGGCTTTTCATCATATACATCTTCAGTAGTGAGACAATGAGCAGGGAATGCATGGGCAGGCTCTTTGTAACGGAGAATCGTTATGTCCGGCATTTCTTTAGGGGAGCTAACTCTGAACATAGCCGCCAAAGTAGCCAAAGCATCTGCCAATTGATTTTCCTCTCGGGGGATGTGATTGAAAGTGATTTCCTCGAAAGCGGGCAGCAACTCCAAGATATAGTCCTTATAAGGAACTAAATTGGGGTGTCGTGTCTCCCAATCACCTCTCACTTGATGTATAACCAAGGCAGAATCCCCATAAACCTCAAGGATCTTGATTCTCATATCAATGGCTGCTTCGAGACCCATTATGCAGGCTTCGTATTCTGCGACATTGTTCGTGCAATCAAAGCATATTCTAGCTGTAAAAGGGATGTGAGTTTGACGAGGAGAAGTCAAAACTGCCCCAATACCATGGCCCATAGCATTTGATGCACCATCGAACGTGAGAGTCCATCGCTCCCCTGGTTCGGGTCCTTCATCATCATCCAGTTTCATGATATCCTCATCAGGAAAGTCAAACTTCATTGACTGATACTCTTCTAATGGCTGATGAGCAAGATGATCTGCAAGGACACTTCCTTTGATGGCCTTCTGTGTGACATACTGGATATCATATTCTGATAAAAGCATTTGCCATCGGGCTAGTCTTCCTGTAAGAGCCGGCTTTTCAAAGATGTACTTTATCGGGTCCATTTTGGAGATCAATAGAGTGGTATGAGTCAACATATACTGCCTCAGTCGGCGAGCAGCCCATACCAAAGCACAGCAAGTTTTCTCGAGTAGTGAGTAGCGGGATTCACAATCGGTAAACTTTTTGCTCAGGTAATAAATGGCGCACTCTTTTCGACCAGACTCGTCATGTTGGCCCAACACACACCCCATAGATCCTTCAAGCACAGTTAAGTACATAAGGAGCGGCCTCCCAGGAACTGGAGGCATGAGAATTGGTGGCTCTTGGAGATACTGCTTGATCTTTTCGAAGGCTTCCTGACAATGATCATCCCAACGGATATCTTGATTTTTGCGCAGCAATTTGAATATGGGTTCACAAGTGTCAGTGAGATGAGAAATGAACCTGGCTATATAATTCAATCTCCCAAGGAACCCTCGAACTTCTTTTTCATTCTTCGGTGCTGGCATGTTCTGTATTGCTCTTACTTTATCAGGGTCGACCTCAATCCCTCGTTGGCTCACAATGAATCCAAGTAACTTTCCAGATCGCACCCCAAAGGTGCACTTGTTTGGATTAAGCCTCAACTTGAATTTTCGCAGACGAGCAAACAGTTTCTCAAGATATACCAAATGTTCCTCCTCAGTTTGGGATTTTGCAATCATATCATCGACGTATACCTCAATCTCTTTATGGATCATGTCATGGAAGAGAGTCACCATTGCTCGTTGATATGTTGCACCAGCATTCTTAAGACCAAAAGGCATCACCTTATAACAGTACGTACCCCACGGAGTAGTAAAGGTAGTCTTGGTCATATCTTCAGGAGCCATCTTTATTTGATTATAGCCAGAAAAACCATCCATGAAGGAGAACACCGAATACTGAGCAGTGTTGTCGACTAGCACATCAATATGAGGCAGAGGGAAATCATCCTTCGGACTTGCCCTATTCAAATCTCGGTAGTCAACACACATGCGTACCTTCCCATCCTTCTTAGGAACGGGTACTATGTTTGCAATCCAAGGAGGATATTCACATACTGATAAGAAGCCTGCCTTCAACTGTTTTTCAACTTCTTCCTTGATTTTCAAAGCCATATCGGGTCGAGTTCTTCGTGGTTTCTGTTTTACAGGCGGACATTCTGGTTTGAGCGGTAACCTGTGCATAACTATATCCGTGTCTAAACCAGGCATGTCTTCGTATGACCAGGCGAAGATGCCAACATACTCTCGGAGCAGCTCAATCAACCTTCTCTTTACATCATCTTGCAAAGCGGCCCCTATCTTGACTTCTCTCTTTGCTTCTTCTGAACCGAGGTTGATGATTTCTATGGCTTCCTGATGTGGCTGAATAGATTTCTCCTCTTGTCTCAAGAGTCTTGCCAATTCCTCAGGGACTTCACAATCTTCCCCACTATCCTCATCAGCTTGGTCAATTGGATTCTCAAGGATATTAAGACGTGGAACTGTAACATTATCATTTTTGATGGAATTCGAGCCGGATCTGCACGATGGGTGATTTATGCCTTAGAATGCAACACATAAAAAGAAAAAGGGAAAAAAAAAAAAAAAAGCTTTGCCATTTTTGAAAAAGTTTTTTAAAGTAAAAAAAACAAAAATGAAAGAAATGGAACAGTAATTGCATGCGAAAATATGATTTTCATTCAATATTAAACAAATTGAAACAACATGGGGGCCCTTCTTTATACAAGCGGTCAAAATGCTTAGGGCGAAGCATATGACTTATCGAAACAAGAAAATTACATCTCCATAAAAGTGACTCTGGGGATGTCCAAGATAGTCCAATTGTTGAGCTCCTGTCCAGGTGCAGCATGGCAAATGAATCTGGAGAGATCTTCTTCATCATCATCATCCACGGCGAGAACCTGACTTCCAGAACTGGTGCTTGCACTGACGAACACTTGAGAAATGGGGGGAATCACCTTCTTTCCAGGAATTATGCTGAGCTGAGTAGAAGAAGATGGTTGATACCCAAGGCCATACTTGTCTCGCTTCTCATGAACATCAATCAGCTTGCCCCAGGCACTATGGGGAGTGCCAGCTTCTAAGAAGGCCTTAGCATCATTTAGAGACGAGAGGGGTGCTCCGAGTTCCTTCTTATTCTCAACCACGGGGAGTTTATCAACCGACACAATCTCTAATGCCTGAAAAGGTGTCTCTTGTATCTCTCCTTCCACTTCAACATAACGGTATGACGCCAGATTATTGACTATCAAATCCTCTTCACCAGTGATCACAACAATCTTGTCATTCACAACAAATTTCAAACACTGATGGAGGGTAGATGTCACAGCCCCAGCAGCATGGATCCAAGGACGACCCAAGAGGCAAGTGTATGAAGGACGTATATCCATAACATAGAAGGCAATATAGAACATGTGAGGACCAATCAAGACAGGTAGATCAATTTCCCCTTCTACGGACCTTCTAGAACCATCAAATGCTCTGACACTCATAGTGCACGGTCTCATCATAACCCCATCCATACTCAGCTTAAACAAAGTAGTCTTGGGCATCACATTAAGAGAAGAACCTGTATCAATCAGAACTCGAGACAACACAGCATCCAGACACTTGACTGAGATATGCAACGCTTTGTTGTGCGCTCTACCCTCAGGTGGAAGTTCATCATCGGAAAAACCCAAACAATTACCAGCAGCAATGTTGGTCACAACCCCTTCAAACTGAGGCACGGTAATGTCTTGAGTTACATGAGCGGAAGCCAGAACTTTCATCAGAGCATCACGATGGGCTTCAGAATGCACCAAGAGAGACAAGATGGAGATCTTGGCTTGGGTCTGATCCAGTTGGTCGATCACTTTGTAATCACTTTTCTTAATGATCTTCAAGAGTTGCTCGGCATCTTGTGCATTACGTGTTACAGGAGGATCGACAGCAACTTGTTTTCCTTTTGCTTGTGCACTAGCCTCTCTATTGGTCTCTTTAGGAGGCGGAGGAGGGGCAGCAAAGATCCGACCACTACGGGTAATACCACTAGTGCCAGTAATATTAGTGATGCTCGAATTACCCACTGGAGGACAATCAACCTTCTTCCCTCGAATATACACGGCATTATAACTCCAAGGAACAGCCTTAGAATCATTCACAGGAGAGGGAACAATAGACGAGGTTGAAGGAGTCGAAGGAACATTTGGAACCTGAATAACCAACGGAGTCCTCGGAGCCTGAATGACCAAGGGAGTACTCGGAGCACGAATGACCAAAGGAGTATTCTGATTCTTTGACACCTCAGCAGGATAGTAAGGTATCTCTAGAGTAGCCACATCCTCGACAGGAACGACCCTTTCCACTCTAAGAACACCTTCGTCCATTAGTTTCTGGATTTCTTCTTTCAACCTAGTGCATTCCTCAGGGTTAGAAGAACATTGCAAACAGTAGTCATGTAGCTCACACAAAACCTTTTGTTGCATAAGATATTCTCTGATAACTGCTAGCGGCATCCTTACCTCATTAACATCATTTACTAGGATCTGATCATCACATAACTCAATAGCATTGGTCGCACCAGCATGAGGAGGCATAGGGTTATTCTGCACATTAGGACCAGTAGGAGTGAACGAGATAAGTTTGTCGTCAAGGAGATCCTGAACTTTGTACTTTAATGCTCTACACTTTTCAATAGTATGGCCCGGGGCGCCTGAGTGGAATTCACAGCGAGCATTAGCATCATATCCTGGAGGAAGAGGACTAGGCGGAGGGCCCATTTCACGGAGTTGCACCAACTGACCAGCAAGTAATTGGGGAAGGAGCTGTGCATATGGCATCGGAATTGGATCTATACGCCTATCAGGGTACCTCTGCCTTTGTGGAGCTCTTTGACCTTGAGGCCTAGGATTCTGTTGACGATTCTGAGGAGCAGCAACTTGTGGTTGTGGTACGAAAGGCTGCTGGGGTGCCATCCATGGTTGTGGAAATGCCGCAGCGTATGCCTGAGGGGCATACGGATTGGGAACAGTATAAGGCATCGGGTAGTAAGGAGGTGGAACAGCAGAGTATACTGGAGTTCTACCTTGGTCAACTGAAGCAGTACTGGTTTCACCTTCTTTCTTCTTCACAAACCCAGAATACGGCTTCTTACCATTACCACTTGAGTTGCTAGGACTAGTAACACCTTGAATGGTACCAGCTTTTACACAGTTCTCAACCCGTTCACCAATGATAACCACATCTGAGAAGGACGGAGAAGTATTACTAACCATGTGTTGAAGGTACGGCCCTTTCAGAGTACCCATAAACAGATCAATCAATTCTCGGTCAAGAAGAGGAGGTTGAACTCGAGCAGCAAGTTCACGCCACCTCTGGGCGTATTCTTTGAAAGATTCTTCAGACTTTTGTGACATATTTTGCAGTTGGGCACGGCTAGGAGCCATAGCAGTATTGTAGTGGTATTGTTTCAGAAAGGCATCAACAAGTCCTCCCCAAGTACTGACATTGGCCCTCTCAAGCTTCATATACCACTCCAACGGAGCTCCTGTGAGACTGTCCTGGAAGAAATGCATAAGCAGAGGTTCGTTCTCGGCGTGAGCGGCCATCTTACGACAGTAAGAACGAATGTGAGTTTCTGGACAAGTAACTCCCTTGTACTTATCAAAATCTAGCGCCTTGAACTTCGGTGGAATAACAATTCCAGGTACCAAGCTCAGGGCAGCGGTATCGAAACTCGAAGTTTTAGCAACCTCAACGGCCTTAAGGCGTTCTTCGAGGGCTTGGTACATCTTAGCAGTCTCGGTCAACTCAGCAGTAAGATCATGTTCAAGATCAATAACCTCATGGTGGTCATCCACTACCTTTGCTATACCCTCAACAGGAATCTCCTTAGTTTTTACTCCCCCATCAGCAGAATTGGTAGGAGTGTCTTTGATCAACCCAGCAACGCTCTTTCTGAGCTCTTCTTGCCCTTGGACAACGACATGAAGAGTCTCCATAAGTTGGGTCATTCTTTCCCCCATAACATCCATATCCCTACGGAGGGCAGCTTGACTCTGTTCAAATTGATCCATGATTCTCTCGTTGCTCCTGGTGCGGTAAGGATGTAAGAAAGTCAGCTTCGTCGTTGGAAAAGAAATCTGGAATTGGAAGGGACCCCAATTAGAACCTGATAAAAACCTGAAAAATGCAGTATGATATGAGTGCATGGGTGCATGTGTGCATGTTATATTATTTTCAAGAATTTTTGGCTTTGTCTCGAACCAAAGCCACAAGATAATGAGAAATAACGAAGCGCAACCAAGATGAACAACCATAATCCATTAATTCCACAACCACGTTTGAAGTACAAAATATTCTGCTCTCATGAGCCAACAATACAGAAAATGGAAATAAGAACCCCATCCAACAAGACTGGTGGTGATTCTATAACAAAAACCAATACTAAGCAGGATCTCCCATGTCCAAATGACGAAGTGGGCTATCTCCAATGTTCTTATAGCTCCAAGTCTTCATTTCTTCAAAGAGATTCTTGGTCTCAGCACGGGTGGGTCTCTTAATGATCTCTTGAATCAGCAGGTCTTTTCTGAAATGCATTGTTTCCATGTTGCGATTCTTCACCTCCCAATATCTAGCTTCCTCTTGAACTTGGACATTTTCTTGGTCTTTTTCTCTTATCTGGCCTTTCAGCTTTCGGATCTCTTCATAACACTTCTCTATGGTATTCTGGCGATCCAACAAGAGCTTGTCTGCTTTCTTTCGACGGGCTTTCTCTGATTTGGCTATATCAGTCTGGATTTGGAGCCTCTTTGTCAATTCCGCCAACTGATCCTCATAATGCTCTTTGATCTTCCTCTCTTGAATCTTAGTGGACTCGGGATCGACAATCATTCTCGGCCTCTTTTGAGAAGTGCTTCCCTTGGCATACAACTCTTCAAGCTCTATTTCTCTCATTTTCAACTTATGAAGGGCAGAAAGCTTCTCTTGCCTATCAATATTCATCTTAACCTGCATTGTCTCCATCTGTTCAGTCAATTTCCGATTCTGCTCAACAGTCTCATTATAACGAGGCATGGAGACGATGTTGGGTTGTGCGCCAACAGGAGGGTACAAAGGATCCTTAATAGGGAAAGGCATCCCTTGGGTATTAGCCACAGTTTCGACCCACTTAGTATAGTCTTCATAAGTCGCACAGTCCCTTTGACCAAAATGCTTCTTGTCTCTCCAACAAATGTTCTTCCAGGCTTGTACAGCTTCTGCCATCTGCCCATTGTCGGTGACCACATGATAGAAAATGTTCTCAGCTATCTCAGATTGCTCAGGAGGATTGACGAAAGCATATCCATAAGTTCTCCTAGCCAGGACGGGATTATAATTGATCCCACCTCTAATACCCATGAGGGGCACATTATTGAACTTTCCACAACTCATGATAACCTCCTTGTCTTCCAAAGATCTGTTATACCATACAATGTCTTTGGCTCTAAGTCCCATAATCCTTTCAGCCCATTTAGAGGTGTGCCTACTATCGACGAAAGCTCCACGTTCAGGCAAATGTGATCTGAACCAACGGTATAGCAAAGGAGCAAAACATCTGACCAATCCCTTCTTTTGACGGTTCTTTTGATGAACTGAATGATAAACATCCCCCAAGAGCGTAGGAACAGGATTCTGTAGAATGAACAAATGGATTGCACTCATGTCAACAAAATCAGGCACGTTCGGAAACATTAGGATACCGTAGATACTTAGAGCCAGGATAGCCCTAAAAGTGTCCCATTCTTTCGCTTCAGCAGCATCACACCCTCTTTTGACCAGGAACTCCATATGAAAACCCTGACATCTTCCTTTCTCGGAGAGATTTGCATCAACAACTGACTTGCTCAAATAAAGAGCCCTGGAGATTTCAATAGAAGTGGGAGCCTCCATGGTGCTATAGTACGGAACTTCCCCCTTCTTGATCGGAACACCAAGGAAAAGAGAATATTCTTCCAATGTGGGAATCAAAAGGTAGTCAGGGAACGTGAAGCAACGGAGAGAAGGGTTGTAGAACTGAAGCAAGGTATGAACTCCTTCTTGCTCATATTTGGTGAACGGCATCTTGAGGAGACTCAGAATATACCCATACTTTTCACGGAACCTGGTTGTTTCATCCGGCGTGATCCTCTTAACCAAACACTCGAGAGAATCCAGATTCGGATTTAGAAATGTGTAAGAGATGTTGCGACTACCAGTCTTCAATGGGGGAGCCATGAGTTGGTCGGAGACAAAGCCAAATGTTCCTGAAAATAAATAAACATGCATGTTAAATGATATGGCGGAATGCATTTCATCGGGAGAATCCTAAAGTCCATTCGTAATTGCATATTTTTCTTTTCTTTTCTTTTTTGTGAAGTAAAAGTATTCTCTTTTTTCTTTTCATTTTCTTTTTCTTTTCTTCTTATTTTTGAAGTGGACTTTAGAATTCTCCTCAAATGAAGTGAGGTGGATGCAGTAACATGATGTGTCATGGTGCAATGTGGTGAGAGACTGAGTGCCTCTCGCAATTCTGAATATCTGAGTAACACTGGGTATGACAAGTTCAAAGTTTCGGCTTCAGATTGCAATGTGAAAATCCGGGTATGATGAAGGCTAGTATCCTGTCCCTCCCCAAACTCACGGGTATGGATTCTAGACACGGACAGGTGGTCCCTAATGGTCACCAGGGTCTACAGTTCCCATGGGGTACAAAGTGTTTGAGGCAACAAGCGTGCCAGACACAGTGTTCCATGAAAGAACCTCGCCCAGTTGTGGTACCCCATATTGAACTCATCCATAGCAAGCGCTACGGTAGCCAACATGAGCATCCACGCTAATCCTATGTGTCACTTGGCCTGGGTAGTGGGCCTTTTACCTCAAAAAACCCCCTCACCTGCAAAACAGAACAGAAGACCCCAAGGAACACAGAATATAATCCATATGCATGATGTGCAAACAGAAATAAACATGATATGCAAGCAGAAAAGTAAACATGCAAACATATATACAAGGTATAGACATAAAACAAATAAACACCCAGTAAATAAACAAACAAACGCAGGCTAGGATCGACTCACTAAGGATGGACCAGCAACAGGTCTAGCAACATCCCCAGCAGAGTCGCCAGCTGTCGCACGCTCGCGAAAAATGAACAGAGTCGCCACCAATATATTTATCCCATAAGGGAAAGGAATATCAGAAAACCTAACAAAGGGTAAGAACAAGGTCTTGCGACCAGAGAATCAAGGTACGGGAGTCGGTTACGCGAGGGGAAGGTACTAGCACCCCTCGCGCCCATCGTACTCGATGGTATCCACCTATGTTTGTTTCTATCTAAAGGGTGTGTACTATGTCTATGTCTATATGAGAATGAATGCAAAAGGAAATACGGGGAAAAGAAGGAAATATTTACAAGTGTGCTCGTTCAAGCCCCGCGACTTGATGCCTACGTATCCTTTTCAGGAATCAGAGCGCCGTAGTTCGGCTCCATAGTTTTGTTTGTTTTTGTGTTTTTTAGTTGGGCGGAGTTAACGTTCGCGCTCTTGCATAAGGGATCGACCTAGGATGCAATGGAGCGGAAATAACGGTGCCCTTAAGAAAGCGAGAGGAGAGAGAAAGAGTTTGAGTGTTTCGAGGAAATCCCTTAAGCAAGGGAAACTCGAGTTACTCTTTGGTTTGTGTTTTTTAAAGATTGGGAACTCACGCCTGAATGGAACCCTTAAGCAAGGGAGCTCCAAGCACTCGAACATCCCTTAAGCAAGAGAAGTTACAAGCTATCATTCCCTTTTTATTAGTCAAAGTATTTATTAGTCATTTTTTATGCGTTTTCTTGGTATTTTTTATGGGAGTTTATTCAAGTATTTTTAGATGTTTTAGGGTTGAAAAGAAAAAGAACTAGCCTAATATGAATGGGGAATTCTACTTATTATTATCATGGTTTCTACCTAAGGTTAGGATTTAAAAGAAGCATGAAAAATAAAGCGGTAAGTAGCATATTGAAAATGGCATGAAAAAAAGAACAAGTCAAAACATAGTACAAAAGCGAATTAAAAGTACTATTATTTTTATGTTGATTTTTATGAGAGAAATTGAATTACAAGTCAAGTAAAAGACTAAAACAAATAGCCTAAACTAATATTTTTAATGATTATTCTTTTATGTCAAAAATTAGTATTAAAAGTCTCAAAGTTAACAAGAAATATTAGCACTTTTATTTACAAGAAAAAATGTGAAAAAACTAAGTAAAATCTAAATTGAGTCAATTAAAAAATAAAGGCATCAGGGGGTGCAAACAGGTTAACAGGGTGTAACTAGCAGCTGGGCGCAGGCCCATTGAGGCAGGCCCAGGAAAGTTCTTTGTTAGCTTCTATTTGCCAGAAAAAGGCATAACGGGCCGTATGGGAGGTGTGAGTAGCGCTGGCCCGAGTGTTAGTTTTGTTTCAGATTTTATTGTTCAGTTAACATGTTATCAGCATTCAGAAAAAGAAACAAGTGATACAATGGAGGAAATAAGAAGTGAGGGAGGCGAAATAAAATTGGGACTAGGGTTAAGTTACGAGTCTCAGACTCTCATCTCTCTCTCATACGCGATTTCCGGCGAGGGCTCCGCCGCGAGCGCCGCCGTCACCTTACCTCCACCAATCCTAACTCAAATAACTAGAAAAGATTGCTTGAACCTAGCCTCTATTCATAATCACCGACTCAGAAGAGACGAGCATGCTAATGAATCGTGAATGCGGAGTATGAGTTGTGGAAGATCTTACCTGAAGTGCAGAGGGAGATCTTGAGTTGAGAAAACCAAAGATGATCCGATCTCGTACGCAATTGACGGCGAGCAATCTTCAGGTGAACTCTTAATTTCTCGGTTCTTTCTTCTCCGTTTCGCTTTCCTCTTCCTCTTCTCTTTTTACTTTGAATTTTGTGCGAGTGTTGTTGATTGCGTGTTGCGGAGAGAGATCCTGAGAGACTGCCGAGAGTGAGTGAAACTGCTGAGTGATGAGAGAAGGGGCCAAGCACAAGCCTCTTGAAGCTCTGATAGTGAGCTTCAATGGCTTCCTCACTGTGCGCGTACGTGAGAGGTGTGGGGGTGAGAATGTTTGAACTGTGGTTTCACGATCTTTCCTTCAAAGTCTGCAAGCGAGACAATGATGGTGATAGTGCTTAGGTGTCAGCTTATGGGTGGGTGGATGGTTTTATAGGGCAATGATTGGGCAATCATTAAGGATTTTCAGATGTGGGACTTTGCTTGGACTTGCAATGCCTTTTTTCTGATTTTTGAATGTGGGACTAACATGTTTGCAGCTTTTTTGATTTCTCGGATGTGGGACTCGTATTGTTTCTATGTATGCAGGTTTAGAGTTATGACTCTGTTTTGGTTTTCTTTGATTTGTAGACACGGCTGCAAGTCTAATATGCAGGGCTGCAACAAATGGAGTGTGGGTCGGAATTGGTGAGTGTCTGATTTTGTTTCAAGTGAGTAATTGAACTTGTTTGTGATCTTTTCGCGAATGCAATGGTTTTTTTTTCTGTTTGGTAATTGTGACTGCAGGGTTATTTTATGGATTAATTTCATGACATTCTGAATGTATGTTGCAGGTCCGGTTTGCTATGATGCTTCAGGCTTGACGGAACGTGGGGAGCAGAGAGGTTGAAGCTTGGGCGTTAGAAGCATGAGGAAGAGATGGATCAATGCGTGTACGGGGCTGTTTCTGACTTGGTTTTAGCTCGGTATGGTTCAATCACTTGGGTTTACTTTACTTTCTGAACCGATGCATTTTCGTTAAAATTGTGAGCTGCAGTTTGTCTTCTCGCAGGCTTAATCATGAGCCGGTTTATTGTTCCCGCAGGTTTGGTTTAGTGGCTTTATAATCGGACTGGGATTTTTGAAGAATGTATGTATTTCCTTCTGTGATTTTGACTTTGAAATCAGGTATGGATTTGTATGACTGTCAATATGGGGTATGAATTCTGAATTAAGTTTCGTGTAGGATATAGGCTCGATTGGTTTTGGAATCTGCCGTGATGCAGGGATGATTATTTCTAGACTGATGCAGGTTATTTCAGCTCAAATAGATATTGGCTTCTTTTTCGAATTGTTGCAACAGATTTGGAAACGTATGCCTTAGCTCCTTTTTAACGGTGCCTTTTTGTTTATGAGTTTGTATGTGGGTCGCAGGGAGTGTTGCGGAATGTTTCAGCTTGTCCTTTTTGTTTAGCAGCCATGGTGCATGCTGAAGCTGTCATGAATCCCCCACTGCATGCTTACTTTTCTACAGGTTGTGAGGCATTTGGAATGAAATTGGTTCCATGATCCATTTCATGTGCCTGACCTGAACTGACTTGTGTTGTTGTACTTTTCTGTCATGGCTCTGTGATTAGAAATTCAATTCATTTTGGAACATCACTGAATGTTGAATTGGGATGTAATTTGGATGATGTGGATATCGGTCGAATCGAATGATGTAATGAATTTGTGTTTTGAAATTGGTTTTTTTGAATTTTGTAAAGGATTTTCTCTTGATGAATTATGTAGAAGCCTTGAACATTTTGTAATGGATTTGGATTTTTGTATGGACATCATAACCTGAATTTGGACTCTTGTAATTTTCTTTTGTAATGAGTGGAAATGGAAGCTTTGTAGTTTTCTTTTGGATTGAATTTATTTTGTTCTTGTTTGTAGCTTCACTTGTGATGCCATAGAACTTGGATTTTGATTTTGATAGAGATTCTGAACATGAATACACTTGAATAGCGCTTGAACCATGAACGCTCGAATAGTCCTTGAATCGTGGATGAGCTTTCCATTAGAACTTCAATCTCTTTTGCCAACCAAAGACTCATGAAATGAGTGGAACTTGATTTAATGGTGAATACTTGCAAGCGCATTATGATGAACTCAAATCTTGTAACCTTAAGCACCAAGAAATCTCATGCAAAAGCTTGAGAACTTCGTTTCACCTAGATTACCAATTAAATCCGCCTCACGTATAACGAACAAATTCCAATCAACTCGCATCTTCAACGACACCCCTTTTTTATTCAATTCATCAATTCAAACCAAACTCACATATTATTAGCACAAATAATGCTCCAAGTACAATGCAATCTTCTTGCACCATGGTTCAATGATCTTAGAATCAAACCACAATTCCTTTGGTCACCCATAGGGAAACAAACCCTTAAACCCTGATTTCACACTTCGCTGTTGGAAACATCCGAAGAATTAGACTTTAATTTCAATACAAGCCTCAATCTCAATATGACGCCCTAGGCTTTCAAAATCCTTAATCCCAGTGCCAGGTTATTGATTAATGATGCATGATGTTATGTTGATGCCCTAATGGAGTATGTACATGAGATGAGAAGTCTAAGCCAGTTAAAATTTAAAGGGTAGGACAAATTTGGGGTATGACATAGTCAATCCCTTCTTGCTGACTATAACCCTGAGCCACCAGTCTGGCTTTGTTTCTTACCACTTCACCCTTCTCACTGAGCTTGTTTCCGAAGACCCACTTAGTACCGATTATATTGAATCCATCTGGTCTAGGAACAAGATCCCAAACATCATTCCTTGTAAACTGATTCAGTTCTTCTTGCATAGCAATTATCCAGTCTGGATCTTCTAGAGCATGATCAACAGAAGTTGGCTCGATCAAAGATACAAGACCTAATTGACAGTCTGCATTGTTCTTAAGGAATGCTCTTGTTTTGATTGGATCATCCTTCTTTCCAAGAATGACATCTTCTGAATGATCAGAGATGAGTCTGGATGATCTTCTGACAGGTGGTTCTTCAGAAATGTTTATATTCTCCAGAGAAGCTGTTACTTGATCTTCCGATTCTTTGCTTCTGAGAAGCTCTGCTTCTGATGCGTTGCTTCTTGGCTCAACAACTTCTGATATGTCAATATCACAATCTGCAAAATTATCAAACTGCTTTGGTTTTTCAGAACCAAGCTTATCATCAAACCTGATATTGATTGATTCTTCTACAACCAATGTTTCAGTATTGTATACTCTGTAGCCTTTTGAGCGTTCAGAATATCCAAGAAGGAAACATTTTTGTGCTTTGGAATCAAACTTACCAAGATGATCTTTAGTGTTCAGAATAAAGCATACACATCCAAAAGGATGGAAATAAGAAATGTTGGGCTTTCTATTCTTCCACAATTCATAAGGAGTCTTATTTAGAGTAGGTCTGATAGAGATTCTATTCTGAATATAGCATGCAGTGTTTATTGCTTCTGCCCAGAAATGCTTAGCCATATTGGTTTCATTGATCATGGTTCTGGCCATTTCTTGCAGAGTCCTATTCTTTCGTTCTACAACTCCATTTTGCTGTGGAGTTCTAGGACAAGAGAAATCATGGGCAATACCATTTTCTTTGAAGAATTCTTCAAAGAATCTGTTCTCAAATTCACCACCATGATCACTTCTCACCTTTATGATTTTACACTCTTTTTCAGATTGAATCTGAATGCAGAAATCAAAGAACACTGAATGAGACTCATCCTTGTGTTTCAAGAATTTTACCCATGTCCAGCGGCTATAATCATCTACGATGACTAATCCATATTTCTTTCCTCTGACAGATGCTGTTTTGACTGGGCCAAACAGATCAATGTGCAAGAGTTCTAATGGCCTTGAGGTAGAAACAACATTCTTGGACTTGAATGCAGGTTTGGAGAACTTGCCCTTCTGACATGCTTCACAAAGAGCATCTGATTTGAATTTCAGATTAGGGAGTCCTCTGACAAGATTCAGTTTGTTAATCTGAGAAATCTTTCTCAAACTAGCATGACCTAATCTTCTGTGCCAGACCCACTGCTCTTCAGAAACAGACATAAGACAAGTCACCTTCTGACTCATAAGATCTTGCAGATCTGTCTTATAAATGTTGTTCTTCCTCTTGCCTGTAAATAGGATTGAGCCATCCTTCTGATTTACAGCCTTGCAAGACTCTTGATTAAAGATTATATCATAACCATTGTCACTCAATTGACTGATAGATAAGAGGTTATATGTTAATCCTTCTACAAGAAGTACATTAGAGATAGAAGGAGAGTTACCAGACTTTATAGTTCCAGAGCCAATTATCTTGCCCTTCTGATCTCCTCCAAACTTGACTACTCCTCCAGACTTAAGCACCAGGTCTTGGAACATAGACCTTCTTCCTGTCATGTGTCGCGAGCATCCAGAGTCCAGGTACCATGACATGTTGTGCTTTGTCCTTTTTGCAGCCAAGGATATCTGCAATAGGAATAATCTTATCCTTAGGTACCCACATTCTCTTGGGTCCTTTCTTGTTAGATTTTCTCAAGTTCTGATTGAACTTGGGTTTAACATTGTAAGCAATAGAAGGAACAACATGATAATTCTTAATGTGAGTTTCATGATATTTCCTAGGTTGTGTCACATGCCTTTTGGTGTGTGTAATGTGAAAACTTTGAGCATGTGAAGTGTGCCTAATATCATGGGAGTGGCCATACTTGAACTGATCATACAATGGCTTGTATGTGAATTTCATTTCATCAACAGGTTCAAGTTTGTATGGGGTTTCACCCTCAAAACCAATGCCTACTCTTTTGTTTCCAGACACAGCATATATCATAGAAGCTAGCTGACTTCTGCCAATACTTCTAGATAAGAACTTCCTGAAACTTAAATCATATTCTTTCAGAATATGGTTTAGACTGGGAGTGGATTTTTCTGAATCAGAAGGAGATCCAACATTATTGGATAATTTTAAAAGTTTTTCTTTTAATTCAGAATTCTCCAACTCAAGCTTCTTTGTTTCAAATTCAAATAGCTTTTTCAGCTTTTTGTATTTGAGACTAATCTGAGACTTGAATTCCAGAAGTTCAGTTAGACCGGAAACTAACTCATCTCTAGTAAGTTCAGAAAATACCTCTTCAGAATCTGATTCTGATGTAGATTCTGATCCGTCATCTTCTGTCGCCATCAGTGCACAGTTAGCTTGCTCATCTTCAGAGTCTGAATCATCTTCTGACTCATCCCACGTTGCCATAAGACCTTTCTTCTTATGAAACTTCTTCTTGGGATTTTCCTTCTGAAGATTTGGACATTCATTCTTGAAGTGTCCAGGCTCATTGCATTCATAGCACATGACCTTCTTCTTTCAAATCTCCTGTCATCAGAAGATTCTCCACGTTCAAATTTCTTTGAACTTCTGAAGCCTCTGAACTTCCTTTGCTTTCTCTTCCAAAGTTGATTTAGCCTTCTGGAGATCAAGGACAATTCATCTTCTTCTTCAGATTCTGATTCTTAAGGATCTTCTTCTCTAGCCTGAAAAGCGTTAGTGCATTTCTTGATATTTGATTTTAATGCAATAGACTTACCTTTCTTTTGAGGCTCATTTGCGTCCAGCTCTATTTCATGACTCCTCAAGGCACTGATAAGCTCTTCCAGAGAAACTTCATTCAGATTCTTTGCAATCTTGAATGCAGTCACCATAGGACCCCATCTTCTGGGTAAGCTTCTGATGATCTTCTTTACGTGATCAGCCTTGGTGTATCCCTTGTCAAGAACTCTCAATCCAGCAGTAAGAGTTTGAAATCTTGAAAACATCTTCTCAATGTCTTCATCATCCTCCATCTTGAAGGCTTCATACTTCTGGATTAAAGCTAGAGCTTTAGTCTCCTTGACTTGAGCATTTCCTTCATGAGTCATTTTCAAGGACTCATATATGTCATAGGCCGTTTCCCTGTTAGATATCTTCTCATACTCAGCATGAGAGATAGCATTCAGCAAAACAGTTCTGCATTTATGATGATTCCTGAAGAGCTTCTTCTGATCATCATTCATTTCTTGCCTTGTCAGCTTTACGCCTCTGGCATTTACTGGATGTTTGTAACCATCCATCAGAAGATCCCATAGATCACCATCTAGACCAAGAAAGTAACTTTCCAGTTTATCTTTCCAGTATTCAAAGTTTTCACCATCAAATACCGGCGGTCTAGTATAACCATTGTTACCGTTGTATTGCTCAGCAGAGCCAGATGTGGATGCAGGTGTAGGTGTAGACTTTTCACTTTCATCAACCATCTTTTACTGAAGCGTTTTTCTCTTCCTGAATCTTTTCTAAACACGGTTAAGTGCTTGCACCTTAGAACCGGCGCTCTGATACCAATTGAAGGATAGAAAAACACTTAGAAAGGGGGGGTTTGAATAAGTGTGGCTTTAAAAACTTGACAGATAAAAATAAATTGCACAGTTATTTTTATCCTGGTTCTTTGTTAACTAAACTACTCCAGTCCACCCCCGCAGAGATGATTTACCTCAACTGAGGATTTAATCCACTAATCGCACGGATTGCAATGGTTTTCCACTTAGTCAGCAACTAAGTCTTCCAGAGTCTTCTGATCACACACTGATCACTCCAGGAACAACTGCTTAGACACCCTCTAAGACTTTTCTAGAGTCTACTGATCCACACGATCACTCTAGTTACAACCTGCTTAGAAAACTTCTAAGACTTCCTAGAGTATTCTGATCCACACGATCACTCTAGTTCCTTACAACTTAATGTAATCAATTCTAAGAGTATTACAATTGCTTCTTAAAAGCTATAATCACAAACTGTGATATTTCTCTTAATCGTTTAAGCTTAACCTCACTAAAATATTACAACAGCAATGTAGTGAGCTTTGATGAAGATGAAGATTCTGAGTTTTGATTTGAACAGAGTTTCAGCAAGTTAATTTGAGTTGTTTTCGTTCAGAGTCGTTAACCTTGCTTCTCATCAGAACTTCATATTTATAGGCGTTGGAGAAGATGACCGTTGAACGCATTTAATGCTTTGCGTGTTCCGTACAGCATCGCATTTAATGTTTATACGCTTTTGTCAACTACCTCGAGCCTTGTTCACGCTGTGTCTACTGACGTAGCCTTTAGTAGCTTTTAACGTTCCTTTTGTCAGTCAGCGTAGCTTGCCACTTGTACTTCCTTCTGATCTGATGTTTGTGAATACAACATTTGAATATCATCAGAGTCAAACAGCTTGGTGCAAAGCATCTTCTGATCTTCTGACCTTGAAGTGCTTCTGAGCGTGATACCATCAGAACTTCAGTGCTTCTGATCTCTTGTTCTTCTGATGCTTCCATAGACCCATGTTCTGATTCTGCTTCGACCATCTTCTGATGTCTTGCCAGACCATGTTCTGATGTTGCATGCTGAACCCTTGAGACAAAGCTTCTGAGCGCTGAATTATGCGTACTCTTTATATATTTCCTGAAAAGGAAATTGCATTGGATTAGAGTACCATATTATCTTAAGCAAAATTCATATTATTGTTATCATCAAAACTAAGATAATTGATCAGAACAAATCTTGTTCTAACACAAATATTACTTGCCATGTCATTAAAATTGCACTTAAGTGATGGGGGACCTTCAAATATTCACCAAAAATGAAAATGGGGGACTGAAACTTGGCTTTTTTAGTTTGGGGACTAAAAAGTTAAAAACACCAAAATAGGGGGACTAAAAGTGCATTTAAGCCTAAATAAAATAAATAATTTTTTAAAATAAATAATAAATTCTTAAAATATAAAACTAAAAATGTTAGAAATCACATTCATTTCTCACATGAAAAAAAATATTATCATTGTGAAACCATCAACGAACCATCACTCTTCAATAAAAAAAATTTGGTTCATTTGCAACAAATTATTAATGTGAAATAAACTATGGGTTCCATCAGATATGGATAAAGAGAGAATGGCTTGGCTAAATATTAGGGGCATCCCTTGTCATGTTTGGGGGGAAAGCTTCTTCAAACTTATAGCAGGTCCTTATGGCAGATTCATTAAATGTGAAGAAGGAAGAGCTTTGAAGGCTAGATTGGATGTGGCCAACATTTGTATTAAAACTTCTATTTTCAATAGAGTGGAGGATACGATTAAGCTAGTGATAGATGATACGGTATTCATCATCAACATCTTTGAAGATTCAACGTCCATGTCTGAGGCAAAGAAGATTTATGTGAGACTAGGAGAGCAGTCAGACTCTGAGGTGTTTTCTCATTCGGCGGACGGAGCCTGTTCTGAGGCATCTGCAGGGGAGGCGCAAACGGAGGAGGAGGAAAAGGTGCCGTCAGTTCGATGTGATGGGTCGAAGGGTGGTCATTCTTTTGATGAAGCAGATTTCCTAGGAGATTACAATCATCTTCCATTAAAAGGCAAGTTTTCGGGGGCTGCAAAGAAAAAGGGAGGTTTTAACGTTTCTGTTAAACATGTTAGCTCGTATTCCGAGGGGGAAAAGTCAAAGCCTATCAATGAGGGCTTTGTCTAGTGAAGACTGTAGCAGAGTGGGAGATTCAAACGTTAACCCTATTACCAAAGTGGGGCCACCTGTGGGGCCACCTTTTGTTATTGAACCGGTTTTTTCTGCTGGGGCCATTGGGCCGGATTCTCTAATGGGCTTGTCTGGTGGTATTGGACCTTTTGACAAGGCGTGCCAAGAGCTTGTTTTGGGTCCCAAAAGTCTTCCTCCTATGTAGAAAAAGAAGAAGCAGATTAAGCTGAAGAAAGTTGCAGACCTGGGAGATAGAGTGGAGTCTTCGTACTTCGCTTGCATCGCACCAAGGAAGTCGCTGTCCAAGGAGGCGTTGATCGGAGGTTCGTCATCCTCGAGAGAAGATCCCATTTCATTCGGTGAGTACTTTCCTATTTCGCTTGCCGACTCGGAGATTAACCGGTGCAATAGTCGATTAATAGGTAATTCAGAAATTGGGAGAAGGGTCTGGAACTCTATTGCAAGTTTGGGGGTAGTCAGTACAAAGAAGGATTCGGAGACTGTGAAGTTAATTGATGCTATGGAGCTGAGGGACAAGGATGGTGTTAGTGGGAGGAAGGTGAATAACTATTCTGGTCCATGAATCTTTTATCTTACAATATAAGGGGAGGAGGTTTGTCTTCTAAAAGGAAGAGAGTTAGTTTTATTATTAATTCAAATAGCATAGATGTCTGTTTTCTTCAAGAAACAAAAATTCCGGTTTTCACTGATGCTTTAGCCCGAGAATTCTGGGGTTCTTCTGATGTTGAGTGGACTGCGAGCAATTCGGTTGGAGCGGCGGGGGGTATGGTGATCTTGTGGAGGAGATGTTCTTTATCTCTAAATTATAGTTTTGTGGGAAAACGTTTTGTAGGTATTAATATAAATTGGGAAGGTGTGGCCTATAACCTTATTAATGTGTATGCGGCGTGTAATAGAGTGGAGAGGAGTATTACTTGGAGTTCCATTTTATCGAAGAAATCTAGTATAGGGGGAGAGGAATGGTGTGTCGTTGGATATTTTAATGAAGTTTTGAGTAAGGAAGAACGTAGAGGGGAGGGGACGTCGCGCCTCTCAAAAGGTATGGAGGAATTTAGGAATTTTGTGGACAATATGGAGCTAATCAATTTAAATTGTGTTGGAGGGAAGTTTACTTGGTTCAAGGACAATGGCAAAGCTTTTAGTAGAATTGATAGATTCCTTCTTTCCAAAAAGCTCATTGAGGTGTGGGAGGTTTGTGACCAAAGGATAGAGAAAAGAGACTTCTCGGATCATGCTCCTATCCGGTTAGGAAAAGGAAAACTTGATTGGGGGCCTAAACCTTTTAGGTTTATTAATGCGTGGTTTAAACATGATGGTTTTAAGGAGTTTGTGGAGTTTGAATGGAAGAAGATGCTTGCTAAAGGTAGGGGTGACTTTGTGCTCTATGAGAAATTGAAAAGTTTCAAGGAGAAGCTTAAAGGGTGGAACAAGGAGGTTTTTGGTTGGATTAATCTAAAGATGGAGGAGGAAAGGGATGAAATTAATATGAAGGATAAAGAGTTAGAGGATTGTTTAGGAGGTCATATAGATGAAGTTGTGCTCGATAGAAGGATGGCTTACCGAGATCTTCGGAACAATATGGAAATTAAAGAGAGCATGCTTAGGCTAAAATCCCGTAATCTTTGGTTGAAAGAGGGAGATAGGAATACAAGATTCTTTCATAATTCCCTAAAGGAAAGGCAAAGACGTAATGGTATCACCTCCATTGAAGGAGAACAAGGGAGGGTAGAAGGTGTGGAAAAGGTCAAAGAAGAAATTGTTAATTACTTTCACAATTTTTACAAGGAAGAAGATTTATGTAGGCCGGTCCCGGAGGGTCTCCCTCTTAATTGTTTGACCGAGAGTGATGTGATATGGTTGGAGAGAGATTTTTTGGAAGAAGAAATCAAGGAAGTCGTTTGGTCTTGTTGTAACACCCTTCTAAACCCCCGCGGAAAATATAATAAAATTTCAGAGTAAACATGAAATACAAGGGTATCACAATTTCTTTAATATAAAATATCTTAGTCAATTGTCATGCCACACAGGAAACCATTTAATATAAAACACAATTCATGTTCAACACAACGGATCACAACTCATGACATTGCATATTCATCATCTATGCAAGTTACTACACTACAATTATAAAACAACAAAACCAACAAGATAATTCGTCTCTAAACTAGCGTTTCCCAGTGTTACAATCAGAGCATGACACGACACGACTACGGACTAGCCTATGAGCTATCCTCACCCATTCTGATGCCGCTACTCCTTAATCTGTAATCATTAAAGTAAGGGTGAGTTTCATTCGAATTAATAAACATTATGCAGTCATAAGCAATAAAATGTCATAGCAATTATCATCCACTCAACCATACATATAATCGGAATTATTACAGCAAGCAAGCATCAATCCAACAATATTGGCCATCGGCCCACAACTCTTCATTTCATCAAATAATTAAATTATATTAACAACAATTCCTTAACACATCAATCATGTAAACACACCAAGGCATAACACTGGATTTCATCCAATCATGTTATAACCAATGCATATGATTCAACTGACACTGTGCATGTGGTACCAAAATTCGTGAATCACATTCACAGGACTTCTCTCTTTGATACTGCCCTCTAGTCGCTCACACCCCACATGGGCACACGACTACTGCCTCATCGCTCACACCCCACATGGGCACACGATGACTTCCCGCTAATCTCCGCACAATGGGAATTAGCCTTCCAATGCAAATGATTTATGAATAATGCACACATGACACATACTTATATCATCACCAATCCGATGCTTAACATCGCTTCATTTCATCTCACCAACATCATCACAATAAGTATGTACATGTCCAAGCATCATTCAATCATTCACACACATTCATCACAAATCAACATATTAATATTAACAACATATTAATATTCACAAATCAGCCATCCTCATCACAATCATGCATCGTTACATCTATCATCATTACACACAATGTAATAAGTTGCCAAAATCACCCAACAGTATAATCACAAAAACATGTATTATTTACGACATGTCATATAACAACATCACTCATTAGATATCATAATCCCATCACCAACATAAATACATGCACCAATAGTCATATATATATATATATATATAAGCACATATACATACACCATATTTCCATTCATCAACAATTTAAATCGAGTTTTAAAAATAAATTCGGCCACTGCCCATTTTATCACTTTATCAAATAAAGCATCTAATTAGCTTCGCAACCCCCAAAACGGCACATAAATCGGATACTCGGATCAAAAGTTATGGGTTTTTAAAGATAAAACATTTTTAGAAAAAATGCTGCAGAACTCGGGTTGTCCCTACATGGGAACCGGTTCCCAGCAACCCAGAATTCATACCTCTCTGTTTTTATAAGGGGGAACCGGTTCGTCCCACATTGGAACCGGTTCCTACGTACCTGCACAGCCAAATTCACCATTTTAACAGCATTTACCCTATCCCATTTCCCCAATTTCAGGTACATACGAACATACACACAATCATCATCAATTTTTCACACAATTACACATTTCAAACAAGTTATAGACATGTATTAACATCATATATCATGAGTATTATCACAATCTTGTCAATTCATACAAGTTCATCAAAACCTAACAAAATTCCCAAACCCGACACGTACGATTGAAATGAACAACAATCCTAATCAATCCTACTACCTACAATCACATAAGGATTACTAACCCGAAGAATCCCCCCTTACCTCAAAGTCGAATCTTCGAAGGTCTTCCTCTCCTTTGGCTCTTCCCTCTTTCACGTACTTCTCTGTTCTTCAGACTTCTCACCTTCTCTTTTTCCAATTTTCTTTATTTTCATCATTTCACTATTTTATAAAAATAGGATAATTAGTTAGTAAGGCCTCTCCATTGGCACCTCCCTTTTTACTAACTACGTCATGGCCCAATAACAATAATTCCCATAATTCTTCCAAAAATCCAAAATTTAATTATTAAATAATTAAATAATTTCTGAATAATTAATTTAACTTGATTAAATTAATTCATGAAATTACGGGGTGTTACAACTCTCCCCCACTAAAATAGTTTTCGTCCTCGAAAACATACTTCAAATGAAAAGTCCCAGATAAGAGTCCCTCATCTGACTCTTCCGTTCTCCGTTAACACCTTCTTAGTCGAGTCTCAAAATTTCATCTGACATACGCATGTCTCATGCACTCAATATTTTATCTGTCACATTTGACCATCCCAAGGTATACCACTTGCTATATCTCCAAAGGTTAATGACAGTGAAACGTCGAGATGCGACCCATACAATATGCTCAGTAACTGACTAATACAATTTACACAATCCACGGTATGATCACAACTGATCCGCACTGTAGCAATGGATCCCATCTATCTATGTACCAACCTTAAACACATCCTTCCATCTGAGCGATAAAGTAATACTTATACTTACTCAAACAATTTCCCGAGTTACTACATCTATTAAAACATTCCCACCATCGGAACGAGTACACGCAAGCAGTTATAATTACACAGCTCATCAGCCTCAATCTACCACTGCTTACAAAATAGCTTAACTGAGTCCCACTCTTCACTAAGAATCAAATCAACTTCGTCCTTCATAGAGTATAATCCCTCCTCATATTTAGAAATCTACATAACACCTTCCAACAACACAAGATTATTATCGCATCATGTAGTATCAACTCTTCGTCTTAACTTCTCCGAATATATACTCGTTAACTACGTACAACCATAATAACATACTCATCATCTCGGCAATTATTCAAAAGGGTTCTAATCCTTTGGCACGACATCCTTACGTCCACGAGATTCCAAATTCAACATATAGATCAACACATATCTATTGTAGGATTCCGACATATTAATTCCTCACTGCTCACGAGTCACACTCATAACACCACTCTACATCATACTTTCACTGTGCGACTACAATTACCCGTCTTAGGTCACCGTCCAATACTTTGCACTCTTTCATATTCACTTCTTCATAAGCTTCCACAAAATGGTGAGTGGTTATTCTCACAGCCTGGCATTCATCACATCTTATACCATTACGGTAACAACAATCTCAACCATCTATATGAGTCCGTCTACTATCAACAAGAGATTAAGGGTGATCAAGTCCTCAATTTGTCAATAGATAGTCGACAATCATATTTAAGCATAAACCGTTGTTACTACATAATAGTGTCCTTCCTGAGTTTACACTCAACTCGTTAACAGCGTCATAGTTAATAATTCTCTACGGTGTCCTTCTTCTAGAATATCCTTTCTCAAATCGGTAACATCGGGAACACAAACGCGATCTCCAAACTTCATTACATCATCCTCGTCAATTCTGAATTCACCGTCTTTACCTTGGTAATTCAAAGTCGACTTATCGATCAACTCAACATCGGCTTTCTGACTTTCTCTGATCTCGTCGATAATACCCTTAGTCAGTCTCAGCATACTCAATCCAACATTAGTTGGAGCACCTTCACATACCAAACTTAATTCTCTGAATCGTTCAATTAAATCCAACCCTTCACCATCAGCATCGACCTTTTTAGAGGCAATCTCGAACCATACAAATAATGTCACTGCAACTTCAAAATAAAACTATAGCTTCTAACTCTAAATCATGAGTCTGATAATTCCTTTCATGCACTTGAGTTGTCTCGACGCATAAGCCACTACATGCCGACTTAGCACCAACACACCACTCAAACCTGTCAGTGACGCATCACCATATACTACAAACAGTCCCAAGTCCATTTCACCTTTTCTACTAATTCACTCATCACTCAAATCCATCGGTGCTTAAATCATCTTTATCAACTTATTCATCCACGTCACATTCTATCCAACCTCATTTCAGACAATCGCGGTAGTAAGCATCCCTATTTCAACACTGGTTCATGCTTCTTTAACCGACATCATAATATCTCTTCATAGGGCCACTCTATGGTATTTATAACTCTTCCATAAGGTAGAACATAATCTCTCCTCTTCGTGGGTTCAAACGACACATTAATCCGACACTCAGAGCTCAAGATACGAACGTTTCCAATCGTTATCCAAATTTGCAACACCGACACCATGCTGCGACATTCTATACGATATCTCCAAACTCCTCAATTGGAACATTTAATTCCTATAATTTCTTATCAACAAGTCTTTAATTATTCCTTTATTCCGTTCAACTCTGACACTGACATCCCATGCAGCACCAACGAACAGTCTAGTTCTAAGAGCAGCATAACCGTAACTTCACCTCTTTCTAACATCATCCTGACACCAATAAATATGTTACAGCTGCTGCAACCATTTTATAATAAATTTCATCTCGTTAGCTTTCCGACGCTCCAAACGGAACTCGAATCGGATGTCCAAAACTCTAGTTATGAATTTTCAAAATTTCATAACGATTCAGCAGTTTTCCTGCGTTTTGCTTACAAAAATTTCACTCCAAAACTCATTCTCTTCAACTCGATCAAATCCCAGACAGCCCCTCATCATATCTCTTCACTTCCAAACTTCTTATAACTTAAACAACACATTTCATCGTCGAAGTTCGATTTCTACAACATCACGAAACCAAATTCATGTACGCCATCATCAACCTTCTTATCCTTGAGATCGTACTCGTCTCTTCGCATTACTCGCTCTTCAAAATGTTTTCAACAACATCGATAACCTCTACCATCATCTCAATTACTTACTAGTAATCCTGCGACAAGGTCTACGACAATACTTCCTTGAATCACCGCTTCAACAGCGACCTTTCACATAGGGCTACTCACACAACAACATTACAGTCCATCCGTAGCACTTGGAGCATCACAGCTTCGAAATTCCATTTCCCAGAAATAACCATCATCTACTCCGAGACACTCCAACTGAAATAACGACTACATTCTTCAGCCCATGTCACCTTCACTTCAGAAAACAATAACTCCACACTCTTGTACTGCTGCTCTGCGCATCACTCTAACATCTTGCATCTAAGACATATCCGAGGAGCATAGCTTCTCCCCCACTAGTTTCAATCCCACTTCTGCAGACAAACAGTTAGAACACACTGAGTACCAACAGTGTTTCACACACATGTCGCGTACCGAAAGGAAATTAACAACAAGACTCTGGTCACAAGGACCGACTATGCTCTGATACCACTGTTGTAACACCCTTCTAAACCCCCGCGGAAAATATAATAAAAATTCAGAGTAAACATGAAATACAAGGGTATCACAATTTCTTTAATATAAAATATCTTAGTCAATTGTCATGCCACACAGGAAACCATTTAATATAAAACACAATTCATGTTCAACACAGCGGATCACAACTCATGACATTGCATATTCATCATCTATGCAAGTTACTACACTACAATTATAAAACAACAAAACCAACAAGATAATTCGTCTCTAAACTAGCGTTTCCCAGTGTTACAATCAGAGCATGACACGACACGACTACGGACTAGCCTATGAGCTATCCTCACCCATTCTGATGCCGCTACTCCTTAATCTGTAATCATTAAAGTAATGGTGAGTTTCATTCGAATTAATAAACATTATGCAGTCAGAAGCAATAAAATGTCATAGCAATTATCATCCACTCAACCATACATATAATCGGAATTATTACAGCAAGCAAGCATCAATCCAACAATATTGGCCATCGGCCCACAACTCTTCATTTCATCAAATAATTAAATTATATTAACAACAATTCCTTAACACATCAATCATGTAAACACACCAAGGCATAACACTGGATTTCATCCAATCATGTTATAACCAATGCATATGATTCAACTGACACTATGCATGTGGTACCAAAATTCGTGAATCACATTCACAGGACTTCTCTCTTTGATACTGCCCTCTAGTCGCTCACACCCCACATGGGCACACGACTACTGCCTCATCGCTCACACCCCACATGGGCACACGATGACTTCCCGCTAATCTCCACACAATGGGAATTAGCCTTCCAATGCAAATGATTTATGAATAATGCACACATGACACATACTTATATCATCACCAATCCGATGCTTAACATCGCTTCATTTCATCTAACCAACATCATCACAACAAGTATGTACATGTCCAAGCATCATTCAATCATTCACACACATTCATCACAAATCAACATATTAATATTAACAACATATTAATATTCACAAATCAGCCATCCTCATCACAATCATGCATCGTTACATCTATCATCATTACACACAATGTAATAAGTTGCCAAAATCACCCAACAGTATAATCACAAAAACATGTATTATTTACGACATGTCATATAACAACATCACTCATTGGATATCATAATCCCATCACCAACATAAATACATGCAACAATAGTCATATATATATATATATATAAGCACATATACATACACCATATTTCCATTCATCAACAATTTAAATCGAGTTTTAAAAATAAAGTCGGCCACTGCCCATTTTATCACTTTATCAAATAAAGCATCTAATTAGCTTCGCAACGCCCAAAACGACACATAAATCGGATACTCGGATCAAAAGTTATGGGTTTTTAAAGATAAAACATTTTTAGAAAAAATGCTGCAAAACCCGGGTTGTCCCTACATGGGAACCGGTTCCCAGCAACCCAGAATTCATACCTCTCTGTTTTTATAAGGGGGAACCGGTTCGTCCCACATGGGAACCGGTTCCTACGTACCTGCACAGCCAAATTCACCATTTTAACAGCATTTACCCTATCCCATTTCCCCAATTTCAGGTACATACGAACATACACACAATCATCATCAATTTTTCACACAATTACACATTTCAAACAAGTTATAGACATGTATTAACATCATATATCATGAGTATTATCACAATCTTGTCAATTCATACAAGTTCATCAAAACCTAACAAAATTCCCAAACCCGACACGTACGATTGAAATGAACAACAATCATAATCAATCCTACTACCTACAATCACATAAGGATTACTAACCCGAAGAATCCCCCCTTACCCCAGAGTCGAATCTTCGAAGGTCTTCCTCTCCTTTGGCTCTTCCCTCTTTCACGTACTTCTCTGTTCTTCAGACTTCTCACCTTCTCTTTTTCCAATTTTCTTTATTTTCATCATTTCACTATTTTATAAAAATAGGATAATTAGTTAGTAAGGCCTCTCCATTGGCACCTCCCTTTTTACTAACTACGTCATGGCCCAATAACAATAATTCCCATAATTCTTCCAAAAATCCAAAATTTAATTATTAAATAATTAAATAATTTCTGAATAATTAATTTAACTTGATTAAATTAATTCATGAAATTACGGGGTGTTACACTTGTGACGGTAACAAAAGCCCCGGTCCGGATGGGTATTCTTTGGATTTTTTTAAGTTGAATTGGAGGGTGGTGAAGGAGGATGTCTTAAAGTGTTGTAAGGACTTCCATGATAAAGGTGTTTTAACCAAAGCTTGCACCTCTTCTTTTATCACCCTTATTCCAAAAGTAAAGAATCATCAATCTTTGAAGGAGTTTCGCTCCATTTGCTTGGTAGGAAGCTTGTACAAAATTGTAGCTAAGTTGTTGTCGGCTAGACTTAGACGTGTGGTGGGTAAACTTGTTTCGAAGAATCAAACGGCGTTCATTCCGGGTAGAAATATCTCGGACGGAGTTCTTATAGCCAATGAGGTTCTTGATTTAGCTAAAAGGAATCGGAGGAGTTGTATGGTTTTGAAAGCCTATGATAGAGTGAGTTGGAACTTCGCTAGATATGTTTTCAAACGTATGGGGTTTGGAAAGAGATGGTTGAAGTGGATGGATAGTAGCATCTTTACAAATTCGCTTTCGGTGCTTGTTAATGGAAGTGCGACAAAAGATTTTGTTGTGGAGAAAGGTCTCCGTCAAGGGGATCCTTTGTCCCCATTTGTGTTTGTTCTTGTGATGGAAGTTCTCACGGCATTGATGTATAGAAGCAAGGTTTTGGAAGAGTTTCGTGGCTTTAAAATTAATGAGAATAAGGAGGTGGATTTGTTACAATTCGCGGATGATACTTTGATTTTTGCGGAGTGCGATTTGGCAATCTTGTGGAGATTAAAAGCTATTTTTAGAGGCTTTGAGATGATGTCCGGTCTTCGAATTAATTTTCACAAGAGTAATTTGTTTGGAATTAATGTGGGAAATTGTTTATGGAAGCCCCGACTTGCTTTCTTTCTTGTAAAGTAGGGTCCTTACCTTTTAAGTTTCTAGGAGTGAGGGTTGGTGATGATCCTAGGAAACTTTCTATGTGGAAGGACTTCTTAGTGACTTTTAAGAAGAGATTATCGTCTTGGAAAGGTATGAATCTTAGTATGGCGGGGAGGGTGGTTCTCATCAATTTGGTCATCAATGCTTTACCGATTTATACTCTTTCTTTTTACAAGGCTCCTAAAAAGATCTTAAATGAGGTGTGCTCTATTCAACGTAAATTTCTTTGGGGAGGAGGTGAATTAAAGCGTTCCGTTAATTGGATAAATTGGGACATGGTTTGCAAAAGTCGAGAAGAGGGAGGTTTGGGTGTCAAAAATATGGAAATATTAAATGTGGCCTTACTTAGCAAATGGAAATGGCATATTCTTACGGATAAAGATGCGGTTTGGCGAGATCTTTTAGAAGAGCGGTACGGAAATGTGAAGCTTAAGGTTTTGGTAGGAGATGTCTCGGTGGTGGACAACAAGGATTCAATATGGTGGAGAGATCTCATATTGTCGGATAACTATGAAAATCTTCTTGTGGATAATTTCTCTAGTGTCATCCGAGTCAAAGTGGGTAGCGGGGACTCTACTCCGTTGTGGTATGCGGATTGGACGGGGAAGCAATCTTTAATGAAAATCTTTCCTTCTCTGTTTTCATTGGCCGCTAATCATTTGCTACAGGTATCTGCTGCTGGCACATTCTTGGAGGGGTGCTGGAACTGGAATTTTAGATCCCTGTTCACAGCAGAGGGTGCTGTTCCGGTTCTGCACAGGGAGGGCACGGTTCTGCAGCCGGATGCTGCTGCCATCGGTTCTGCTAGTGCTGCTCCCTCTGTCACGCAGCAACAGGTTTATCCGTTTTTGACAGATTCTGACCCGGCCGTCGCTGTTCTAGTAAATGCTATGCAAGCGTTTCGTACCGAATTGGATAACTACAGTTTAAAGAAGGATGAAGATGATTCATTCAGTTGGAGGCTTAATTCGGAAGGAGTTTTCACGGTTAAATCTTGTTACGACTTTTTCAAAGGAAAGCTTTCGGGTCCGCCGTTGGTCGAAGAGAAGGTTAGGGCCCTCATTCATCTTTGGAATTTAAAAGTGCCATCTAGAATTCAATTTTTTTGTTGGCGTTTTATCCACAATAGAATTGCAACAAAAGATAACTTAGTGAGCCGTGGAATTTTGAATGAAGGGGGAGATTCTTTGTGTGTTTTATGTTCGAAGGAGGAGGAAAACATTGTGCATCTCTTCTCTAATTGTGAAGTGTCTATCGGAATTTGGCGTAGAGTCTTCATGTGGCTTGGAGGTGGGGATTTTTTGTCTTTGGAAGATTTCATGGACTTCTTCTACAATTGTTCCAAGATTAAGTGTCCATCTAAAAGAGTCATAATGGCGGTGGTTTGGATAGCAACGATTTGGACTTTATGGTTAAAGCGTAATGCAATTGTTTTTAGAAGTGAGTCCTTTAGTTTCATAAAGTGCATGTCGGAGATAGTTATGGTCTCTTGGAGTTGGTTAATCTCTTTTTATAAGAAATTGCCTTGTTGTAATTTTTATGGTTGGAATACTCAACCTCTTTTGTGTTTTGTTGAGTAACTTTCTTTGTATTGGGGTGGAGTATCCCTTTTGCTCCCTTTAATTCCATTGCTTATTGAAGAAAAAAACTGGGGGAAACTTTTCCCCTTGTTTTTTTTTTTGATGGGAAATAAAGATTCATTACTCAAGAAAAGGGTAAAAAGGAGTAGTCTCCACAAGGGGACCCCTTGTTATCAGCACATTCGAGGGAATATATTGTTGGAATTCTTAGGTCAATAGATTTTCTAAAAATTAAA